>NW_019154106.1:13743067-13754342 GCF_002288905.1 Enhydra lutris kenyoni | reverse complement strand
AATAGAGGACACAGAAAATTTTGAAATTTGGTTGCTGCCTCTGCCCCATGGAAACCAAAGAAACTGTGGAAACATTAAGTCAAATCCAAGGAGCAAGTGTTTAAGTAAGCTAAACCCAAAGTTTGCTTTGCTTTGGCAACCTGACGTATTGATTCAGGGACAAAGCCCACAGTAAGGAGACAAGAAAGCTAGTCTCAGAGTGATCCCTGAAGGCCTTAAATCTTCTTTTTTTTTTTTTTTTAATTCACTCATTAATATGCCCATGTCAGAGGGCCAGGCTTTGGCTCTTTATTTTCTCTCTGTCATAATCTACAAATAGAGGACACAGAAAATTTTGAAATTTGGTTGCTGCCTCTGCCCCATGGAAACCAAAGAAACTGTGGAAACATTAAGTCAAATCCAAGGAGCAAGTGTTTAAGTAAGCTAAACCCAAAGTTTTCTTTGCTTTGGCAACCTGACGTATTGATTCAGGGACAAAGCCCACAGTAAGGAGACAAGAAAGCTAGTCTCAGAGTGATCCCTGAAGGCCTTAAATCTTCTTTTTTTTTTTTTTTTTTTTAATTCACTCATTAATATGCCCATGTCAGAGGGCCAGGCTTTGGCTCTTTATTTTCTCTCTGTCATAATCTACATTTTTCTATGTCAAGCATTAATGGTAGACCTCAGAGGAGGAAAATCAGCTCAAAGAAAGATACAATACTCTTTTTTTGCTATTATTATGAACCTGGTCCAGAACTACTAGGACTTTACTCTTATTTCAAATTCTAATGTAGATAAGACCCAAAGAGGAAACATTATATGAGTTAATGTGTATCAGGATCATGAACTAAATATATGGTATAAACAAGCAGTCCACGCTAACAAGCTTACTTGAACAAAACTAACTTTTCAATGAGATCTGAGAATCTAAAAACTTACTCATTGCAACTTGCAATCTAATTCACAAAAAGAAATGATCTTAGGTTACTAATGAAAATGAGATAAGGTGCTGTTGACATGGAAGACCACCAAATCACAACCCTCTGTTTAGCATCACTGTTCAGGTACTCATTAGTAACTCTTCACTACACATCAACTATGCACCCAAAATGTTGTATAGATCTCCTCAGGAGATGTCAAATGAAATGACATTAATTCTGTCCTCAGAGCACTAACTGTTCTGTAGAAGAAATGGGAACAAAGGAAGCAAGTACCACAATAGAGACAGAGAAAAACCCCAGGACTATTCACAAGGGGAAAACTATTCCAGCTGAAGGTATGATGAGCAGAGTCATGGCAAAGACCTCTTCATTGTAAATAACACAATACTTTTTTTGTACCCTAGAATGAATCTCAATATCAAAATTGGCACTCCATGTTTCTGCATTTAATAAGACACTGCATGCATCTAAAGATTAACCCATAAATTAGGATCCCATCAATTAAGAAATGACTTTCATCTTTTGTAAACATCACCAGAGGGAGTCCTAAATATGTCCCATAGGTGATTTCTTGGTGAATGTTTCAGGTATGATTCATCCAGAATTAATCATTCAGGTATAAAACCTTCTACTTTTGGGAACTTCCAGGAGCCTAGGAAATCACAGGTAAGTCTGACAATTCTGAAAATCAAGAACTTCTAATTAATGTTGTTTGATTTCCTACTATCTTCTCTGTTGAACATAAAATGGAATTAGTAGTGATTATAATTATCACATTAAGACAAAACCATAGACAGGTAGACAAAGACAGCAGCTGACTGGTAATGCATTAGAAGATCAACCCTTGCAACCATCCCGAACTTAGTTACAGATCCATTTCACAACTCAGCTAAGATTTAGAATAAGCTTAAATGTTAGCTTTAGCCAGTCCTTGGATTTCAAAAAGTCCATACAACTAACTTCTCTTTTAATTCTTCCACTTCCAAGCCAAAAGCCTTAGAATTTGGCACAGAAAATATACTCCCATTCCATACACCTTATTGATTTCATACACTTTCTATTAAGAGAAACACTTACCTTTTTGCGTCTTCTTCAATTTCTTTCACAAGTGTTCTGTAGTTTCTAGAGTATAGATCCTTTAACTCTTTGGTTTATTCCAAGGTATCTTATGGTTTTTGGTGCTATTGTAAATGGAACTGATTCCCTAATTTCTCTTTCTACAGTTACATTGTTAGTATATATGAAAACAACTGATTTCTGGGCATTGGCTTTGTATCCTGCCACATTACTGAATTGCTGTATGAGTTCTAGTCATTTGGGGGTGTAGTCTTTTGAGTTTTTCACATAAAGTATCAAGTCATCTACGAAGAGAGTTTGACTTCTTCTTTGCCAATTTGAATACATTTTATTTCCTTTTGTTGTCTGATTGATGTTGTTAGGACTTCTAGGACTATGCTGAACAATAGTGGTAAGAGTGGACGTCCTTGTCGTGTTCCTGATCTTAAGGGAAATACTCTTAGCCTTTCCCCATCGAGAATGATGTTCACTGTGGGCTTTTCATAGAAGGTTTTATGAAATTAAGGAATGTACCCTCTATCCCTACACTCTGAAGAGTTTTAATCAGGAAACAATGCTATATTTTGTCAGATTTTTTTTCTTCATCAGTTGAGAGGACCATATGGTTCTTGTCTCTTTTCTTATTAATGTGTTCTATTACACTGATGTGTGAATGTTGAACTACTCTTGCATCCCAGGGATAAATCCTACCTGGTCATGATGGATAATCCTTTTAATGTACTGTTGGATCCTATTAGCTAGGATCCTGTTGAAAATTTTGGCATCCCTATTCATCAGGGATATTGGTATGTAATTCTCCTTTTTGATGGGGTCTTGGTCTAGTTTTAGTATCAAGGTAACGGTGGCCTCGTAGAATGAATTTGAAAGTTTTCCTTCCATTTTTATTTTTTGAAACAGCTTCAGAAGAATAGGTATTATTTCTTCTTTGAATGTTTGGTAGAATCCCCTAGGGAATCCATCAGACCCTGGATTCTTATTTTTGAGGAGATTTTTGATCACTGCTTCGATCCTGTTACTGGTTATTGGTCTATTCAAGTTGTCAGTTTCTTCCTGATTTATTCTATTCTCATAGATCTGAAGAATAGGCATTGTTAAAATGTCTATACTTCCCAGAGAAATCTATACTTTTAATACCATCCCAATCAAAACACCACGGCATTTTTCAAAGTGCTGGAACAAACAATCCTAAAACTTGTATGGAACTAAAAAAGACCCCGAATCACCAAGGGAATGTTGAAAAAGAAAAACAAAGTTGGGGCATCACATTGCCTGATATCAAGCTATATTACAACGCTGTGTTCACCAAGACATCATGGTACTGGCACAAAAACAGACACAGATCAATGGAACAGAACAGAGAGCCCAGATATGGACCTTCAACTCTAAGGTCAACTAATCTTCAACAAAGCAGGAAAAATTATCCAGTGGAAAAAAAGACAGTCTCTTCAATAAATGGTGGTGGGAAAACTGGACAGCTATATACAGGAAAATGAAACTCAACCTTTCTTTTACACCATACACAAAGATAAACACTGAATGGATGAAAGACTTCAGTGTGAGACAGAAATCCATCAAAATCCTAGAGGAGAACATAGGCAGTAACCTCTTTGACATCGGCCACACCAACTTCTTTTAAGACACATCTCCAAAGGCAAAGGAAACAAAAGCAAAAATGAACTTCTGGGACTTCATCAAGATAAAAAGCAAAGGAAAGAGTCAACAAAGCAAAGATGCAACCCACAGACTGGGAGAAGATATTTGCAAATAACACTACAGATAAAGAGCTGGTACCCAAGATCTATAAATAATTATCAAATTCAGTACCCAAAAAAACATATATTCCAGTCAAAATTGGGCAGAAGACATGAATAGATACTTCTCCAAAGAAGATATATGAATGGTTAACAGACACATGGGAAAATGTTCAACATTATTAGCCATCAGGAAAATTCAAATCAAAACCACATTGAGATACCACTTTATACCTGTTAGAATGGCAAGAATTGACAAGGCAAGAAACAACAAATGTCGGAGAAGTTGTGGAGAAAGGGGAACCCTCTCACACTGTTGGTGGGAATGCAGGTTGGTACAGCCACTTCAGAAAACAATGTGGAACTTCCTCAAAAAGTTAAAAATAGAACTACCCTAAGACCCAGCAATTGCACTACTGGTATTTACCCCAAAGATACAGATATAGTGAAAAGAAGAGCAACATGCACCCCAATGTTCATAGCAGTAATGTCCACAATAGCCAAACTGTGTAAAGAGCTGAGATGCCCTTTAACAGAAGAATGAATAAAGAAGATGTGGTCCATATATACAATGGAATATTACTTAGCCATCAGAAAGAATGAATACCCAACATTTGCATCAACATGGATGGAACTAGTGGAGATTATGCTGAGTGAAATAAGCCAAGCAGAGAAAGACAATTATCATATGGTTTCACTTATTTGTGGAACATAAGGAATAGCATGGAGGACATTAAGAGAAGGAAGGGAAAATGAAGGAGGGAGAATCAGAGGGGGAGATGAACCATGAGAGACTGTGGACTGCAAGAAACAAACGAGGGTTTTAGAAGAGAGGGGTTTGGGGGGGCTAGCAGGGTAATGGGTATTAAGGAGGGCACGGATTGTATGGAGCTCTGGGTGTTATAACAAACAATGAATTGTGGAACACTACATCAAAAACTAATGATGTCCTGTATGGTGTCTAACGTAACATAAAAAAAAAAAAAAAAAGAAATATTTAAAGGGATTTTGGTAAATAAGTATAAGGTTAAAGGTGAGAAAGAAAAAAAATGTGAACTTCTCCCTTTCCTCATTTGAAGGAGCTTCTCATAGACTTTTCCAATTCAAGTTTGCACTAAATATGATGGCATTACTATAACCAGGAATGATCAAAACAGGTTTACATTTTAATAAACATAAAGGTGAATACACTTTTCTTTACTGTTTCTTTTTTTATATACATATATATGTTTTTACATATATGTATATATATATATATATTTTTTTTTTTTAATAAAGTAAACTCTACACCCAATGTGGGGCTGGAACTCACAACCCTGACATCAAGAGTTGTATGTTCTACCCACCGAGCCAGCCAAGTGCTCCTTCTTTACTGTGTCCCTTCCCAACATTGCAATAGATTTTATTGACTTTTCAGCTGAAGCATCCCATTTAGATAAAGTTCTCAGAAAAGATTCTTTTGGGTTTAATTTTTTTGTTTGTTTTCTTCCCCCTGCATTGTTCATGGACCTTTGATTTCTACCTACACTAAGCATAATTGTGATTCTTTTCAGTAATTCTGTTATTTGAACTGTAATGATTTTATACATTTCATCATTATCTTCTTTGGGATTATCCTCATTCCTCTCATTTTCTCACTAATCTTTCTCTTGGCATAAGAAAAACAGTGAATGACAAGGTTTGGGGGTCTCCTAACAACTCGGAATGCATCTAGCTGGTGGAGGCCCCATGGCATGGCAGGCTCTGAAGTATGATGTGTGACTGAAAAAAATTTTGATACCATTCAACATGACCTGTGCTGGCATTTTTGAAACACTGAACACCTTAGTGAGAATAAGAACACATGAGTTCTTCTCTCCCACTCCTTCACTTCAGCTCATAATTTGAAATATAATGATAACAAATTTAGTTCTGCAAGAGACGTTTTTCCATGTGTACCCCAGAAAGGAAACCCTGGGTTATGTGTAGTAAATAATATAAAGGTGTAATCATTAATAAGAAAGTTTACTTCTTTTTTCTTCTATTTCTGAATGCAAGAAAACCTAAGTTAGGGTCTTGGAAAGATTCTCTTTTTTCAAGCTTCCAAAAATCAACAGAATGTTGTCAAGGTTACAGTCAGAGGATGGAGTACTTCCTTCTTCATGCTAATGGAGAAATATTTTGTGTGCATTGAGGGTGGCAAGTTTTATATATAAGTAAATTCTCTGGTAATACCTCAAGATCCTCTGCAAGGGGAAGGTGTAAACTCTCAGAGCGTAAAACCATGTGATAAACCTCTCTTATTTAGTTTAAACTGTCTCTTTCAGCGCTTCAACCCTGACTGTGCAGTAAAATCATATGAAAAGTTTGTTCAAAAATATGCCAATATGGGGGCGCCTGGGTGGCTCAGTGGGTTAAGCCGCTGCCTTCGGCTCAGGTCATGATCTCAGAGTCCTGGGATCGAGCCCCGCATCGGGCTCTCTGCTCTCTAGGGGAGCCTGCTTCCTCCTCTCTCTCTGCCTGCCTCTCTGCCTGCTTGTGATCTCTCTGTCAAATAAATAAATAAAATCTTTAAAAAAAAAAAAAAAAAGAAAGAAACTCTTAAAAAAAAAATGCCAATATGTGAACCCCACCTGAGTACAGCTGTGACCCAAATACTGGTGCTCTCAATACTTCTACATTGGAACCCAGTTTGAAGCCAGAGTTGATAGATAACCACTGATCTAAGTGTGATATTTGTGAATGTATTATTTTAATAAGCAGTAGAGTTATTCTTTAAAAGGTATGGATTTTTCGGGGCGCCTGGGTGGCTCAGTGGGTTAAAGCCTCTGCCTTCGGCTCAGGTCATGATCCCAGGGTCCTTGGGATCGAGCCCCACATCGGACTCTCTGCTCTGTGGGGAGTCTGCTTCCTCCTCTCTCTCTGCCTGCCTCTCTTCCTACTTGTGATCTCTGTCAAATAAATAAATAAAATATTTTTTAAAAAAAAGGTATGGATTTTTCATATCCTCCTGGCCTTATAAAATTAAAGGTAACTCATTTTTTTCAGTCCTGAGTCAACTTCCATCTGTTCCAACAGTCCACCCTCCAAATTTTCTTTGCCAGTTTCCAAGGTTTTAGGTCAGTAGTACCATTATCATTAGCTCATGTTATAAAAGTAAACCCATAATTGTGCTTTGTGCTGTACATTGTTTACATGGCAGCTATAATCTTTGTAGTAACTCAGTCTCCACTGGTATATCAGGGAGGTAAGACATCTACACGTCATGAAAAAAATCAGCTGATGTGAGTTGGCAAAGTTACCATTACCTCTTTGATTCATCCATCTACTTAACTAATCGTTATTGTGTATCCACTGATTCAGGCACTGGCCCAGGTTCTAGGGATAGGGCACAGATAAAGTTCTTGCCCTCCAAACTGGGTGATTAACAGTTTAATGGAGGATAAGCAAAAAATATATGTAAATAAAAACTATTTGTGTAAATATATAATACTTTCAGAAGTGGTAAATGAACAAAAATAGATCATGGGCCACGACTAAGAGCTATTTGGTATGGAGCTTAACTTGAGACATCTAAATGAAGTGATGAAGTTAAGTCAAAGTCCTGGTAGAAGAACTTTCAAAGCAGAGATCAATATATGCAAAGGTCCTGAGGTAGGATTGTATTCAACATGTTCAAAAATGCTAGAAGGACAATGTGGCATGAGAAAAAGGACTGAAGGGAGACTTTTATCTTAGACCTAACTGGTATCAGAGGAACTGCTGACAAGCTGTTCTAAGATTCAATGTGCAATCTTTTGAAGGTACAGCAGACAAGACTTCTTGATAGTTTAGATATCAGATGTGAAGTCAAGGGCAGGAGATAAAATGAAATATGAATATGAGATATATAATGTAAAATAAATTGGATACTGTGAGATAGAGACCATGAGATTGAAGATGATATTAGGTGAAAAACAGCTGAAACCTTAAGTGACTGGTTTGGAGCAAAGGAGAAAAAAGGGACAGATCACCAAAGAGCCAGGAGACTTATGATGCTATAGAAGGTTAAGGAAGAAATTTGGGAGAAACCGAACATCAGTAAATGTACAACAGACTCTCAAGAGTATAGGCTACTCCAATTACAAAAGGTTGGCCCTTGCAGACAACAATACAATCAGTGTACAGAGCATCACCCCTTCTTCCCACTGACTGATGAAGCATTTATGTCATGATCAGACTATAGCAGTAGTCACATTTGAGTGTCAAAGGTTCTGATCCTATAGCCTAATTACTGACACCAGTGAGCTAAGTCAAATTCCATATGTTCAAGGCGAGGGAAAGTGAGAGCAGCAAAGCAGCCAGCACAGCAGGTGTATGGACTTCAAATATATCGTCCACGTGACCAGCACCACCAACCTCCTGACGGCAGCTACTGAAACCCATCCGTCTCTGGAGGAAATAGCAACCTATTTAAACCAATCCTTCCAAAACCGGTTTGTGTTAGTGCCCATTTACTTTTCTATTCTTGAAATGTCTACAATTTATTTCTGTTTTTATACCTGAAAAAATTGTTCCCTTATCAGAGAATACGAAGATGGCCCTACTTCCCCCACACAATGGCACCGAAGCAACTGAGTTCATCCTGCTGGGACTGACCAGCCAACGAGAGGTGCAGCCTATCCTTTTTGTGGTGTTTCTCCTGATTTACCTCATCACCCTGACAGGGAACTTGATTGCATTAATCAGACTCACTCCCCGGCTGCAAACACCCATGTACTTTTTCCTCACCCACTTAGCATGCGTGGATATTTTTTATTCTACTAATGTCTCTCCTCAGATGCTTGTTAATTTCCTCTCTGAGAAGAAAACCATTTCTTACACGGGGTGTCTGGCCCAGTGTTTTATTTTGGTGACTCTGCTCCTTACTGAATATTACATGCTTGGTGCCATGGCCTATGACAGGTACATGGCTATCTGCCATCCCCTGCATTGTAAGAGCAGAGATGTCCAGGCCACTTTGCATCTGCCTTGTCACTTTTCCCTACCTCTGGGGTTCTCTGGTGGGCACAATGCAGGTAATATTGACCTCTCGCTTGTCCTTTTGCGGACCTAACGTCACCAACCATTTCTACTGTGCTGACCCACCCCTCCTCATGCTGACATGTTCTGACACTTACATAAAGCAGACTGCCCTGTTTGTGTCTGCGGGGATTAACCTCACTGGTTCCCTACTCATCATCCTCATCTCCTATGTTTTCATTTTCATCACCATCATGAGGATCCGTTCCAGTGAAGGGCAGTGCAAAGCCTTCTCCACTTGTGGCTCTCACCTGACTGCTGTCACCATGTTCTATGGGTCCCTATTCTGCATGTATCTGAGACCAGCAAATGAGCAGTCTGTAGAACAAGGGAAAATTGTGGCCGTGGTTTGTATCTTTGTGAATCCCATGTTGAATCCATTTATCTACAGCCTGAGGAACAAAGATGTGAAACAGGCTTTGAGAGCAGTGTTTGTGATAAACCTTTGTACAGTGGAGAAAAGGTCTATTTTGACAGTCTCCCAATGAAAAAAAATCTCAAAAACAATTGAAAAGCAACCCATGTTGGTTATATCCAAATGCAGTTCTTTGAAGTAACAATAACTTTTTTTTATGTACACATAACTTGGAACCAAGTGACAATCCTAATGGAAACAATAAATGTGAATATTGTATGGATAGAGTGACTGTTGGGAAACACATCGCCAGAAGTCAGCTGTTTACAATTAAGCAGGGCCTGTGTTCAGTCTCACTCAAGAACTCACTTACACTTTATTTGTATGCAGAGAAGTTCTTCCTTCCAGTTTATGGATCAATACTATTGACCATCACTGAGCTATTCTTATTAGCAAAGTGAGGTGTTTGCAGTAGGTTTTCTGAATATGAAAATGATTTACATCTATATGCTATATTACATAGTTTCCTTTAATGAAAGCTGAATATCTTCTTAAAAAAGGCTTAAGGTTCTAATTTCAGATGTTCATTCTCAATACACTTTTGGTGCATTGTTATGTCGACTGAGCCTAAATTAAAAACTGTCTGTGTGTTATTATTTTCAAAATAACCAAATTTTTTTTACATTTTAATTACCCAAATGATTTGTTTCATTAGTTTCCCCTAATCAAAACAGATACCTATATGAATGGGAGATACCCATTCTGGATATAGAATTTTCATTCCTTATGTAAGAGGTTTTTATTATTTTGTTCCTACAATATTGACAATTATTTGCTCTCTAATTCTACATATTACCATTCAGTTCTTGTCTACCCACAAACTATTTTAAAATAACAGCTGCTCTAGGGGTGTTTGGGTGGCTCAGTCACTTAAGTGTCTGACTCTTCATTTAGCTCGTATCATGATCTCGGGGTCATGAGATCAAGTCCTGTCTTGGGCTCTGTGCTCAGCATGGAGTCTGCTTAAGATTGCTCTCTCCCTGTTCCCTACTCTCTCCTGCTCACATTCTCTCTCAAATAAATAAGTTAATTTAAAAAATAAAATAAAACATATTCCTCTCCTAAGAATCTCAGTTGATACAACAAAGAAGCAAACGATCTTAAGTGATATGTCCTAATATGAATAAAGGCACAGTGAGATGGTTACTCTCAAACAACCAGCCCTAAGTGCAAATAGCGGCTACTTCCTGGAGAAAATTTACCCCTAGAAAATGTTAACCAAAGCTTTAAACTTGTTCAGAGCATTTAATTCAGCAATTCCCATCCTAAAGAAACAATTAGGTATGTTCATAGAAATATGACTCAATCATAACAATAATGGATATAAAGACATGACAGAATAATGGTTTGCAAGACAAAGTATGTAAAAATCAAGTGCACCAAATGCATTTTTAATAAGAGGTCACAAGTAACTTTTGTTCTTATTCCAAAATTGAAACACTCTTTAGTGTATTTCAATTTGCTTTTCTACAACTAATATGTAATATTTTTGCAACTAAGTTCAAGTATGATTTAATTTGGGGTATAATACTACTTTAAAAGTGATGTTCACTAAAAATAGTCCGTATGAAAATACGAACATTATACCTTCAAGTGGATATCAATGTTTAAACTTATAAATGGCAAATGATTCCCATTTTGTTTCATGAGTTATAAGAATATGCATACATATCAATTTATTGAGTAAAATATAACAAAATATGAACAGCAGTTGCCCATTGGTTTAGAACATATCACCAATGTCACTCCCTCACATCTGTTTATATTTTTATGTATGTATAATGAACATGTTCGACAGAATCAGCCTTATTCAATTGACTGAGATATAAGAATGGAGCCTAGGAGCGCCTGGATGGCTCAATGGGTTAAGTCTCTGTCTTGGGCTCAGGTCATGATCCCAGGGTCCTGGGATCAAGTCCCACATCAGGCTCTCTGCTCAGTGGGGAGCCTGCTTCCCTTTCTCTCTCTCTGCCTGCCTCTCTGCCTACTTGTGATCTCTGTCAAATAAATAATAAATAAAATTTAAAAAAAAAAAGAATGGACCCTAACTGCAGGTCCTTTTTTTTTTTTAA
>NW_019154106.1:13675192-13742967 GCF_002288905.1 Enhydra lutris kenyoni | reverse complement strand
GGTCCTTTTTTTTTTTTAAGATTTTATTTATTTATTTGACAGACAGAGATCACAAGTAGGCAGAGAGGCAGGTAGAGAGAGGAGGAAGCAGGCTCCCTGTAGAGCAGAGAGCCTGATGTGGGGCTTGATCCTAGGACTCTGGGATAATGACCTGAACTGAAGGCAGAGGTTTAACCCACTGAGCCACCCAGGCGCCCCAAACTAACTGTGGTCCTTTAGGTGATGTTCTAGAAAATCATATGAATAAATTATAGTAAATATAGGAATTGATTTCATATAAGTGTTTAGTAGTGTGGTCTTAGAATAAGAGCACACAATATTAGGAGTGCCTGGGTAGCTCAGTTGGTTAACCTTAAGCATGTATCTTCAGCTCAGGTCATGACCACAGGGTCCTGGGATCAAGTTCCTGTCAAGCTCCCTGCTCAGTGGAGAGCCTGCTTCTTTCTCTTCTCCCTGCTCCTGCTCTCTCTCACTATCTCTGTCTCCCTCTCTCTCTCCAATAAGTAAATAAAATCTTTTTTAAAAATACACAATATTAGAATACAAAACATCTAAGGCAACTTAAACAAATTTAATATATATTTCAATACACAGCTATCTACTTGACTAATAATGCATAGATAGGTTAATGTGGATGAATTATGCATCTCTTCATATAATCTTATTTACTATAATTTGCACAATAGAAATTTGAGAACTACTGTAACAGCCTTTTCTACAAAATAATGAGTCACAGACACTTTTATGAACCAAAGTAAATATTGGATGTTTTCCTCCAGAAAGATACAGAAGCTACTCTCATTTGTGTACTGTTTCAGGGCATTCTTAGGTCTACAGAGCTAATTGATAGACTCTATTAACTCTGAATAAATTAGATCTAAGTCAGAACTAGTAGCTGAAAAATATACCTAGATTGCTATTACACTAAATTTATAAGCAGGTGTTGACAGTTTATTTTTAAAATCAAAGAGCATAAATAATATTTACAATAAGACAAAAACTCTCTCAGGTTATTGGTTGGGAAAATTGGTTTGGGAAAATTTTGGTTGGGAAAAATTTACTGAGTGCTTAAACCTAGGAGGGATCCATATATTTAAATTTCCCTAACATGATTTCAGTGATTACTCGGGCACCAGAACCATCATTCTATATCATTCATTGGAGAATAGATTATTTTATAATATTTTAAAGTATAAAATTGATCACCCTATTTTGAAACTCATTGTAACTCTGTAGACCACATAATTCAGAAAAATGGATTTCTGGTGTTCTTATTGACTGAATTAATTCTAATACTTACTCCCAAGTAAGTAAAGACACTAAAGTATTTTATGAAGTTATTGGACACCACTAATTTATATTCTGAGATTTTTTTGCTGCATAAAATATTGTTTAACTTCAATGAAACAGTTTTTATTAAAACAAGTTGTCTTGGAGCTATTAATCCTGAGAGGAATTCGCTATTGTCATTATGAGTTTATGAAGAGACTATATCATGACCATAGAGTGCTGGGTTTGCCCTGTGAAGGGATTTACTATGTTATTACAAACATTTAGTAATTACAATGAACAGATGCCTACACTACAGTTTTATAAAAGAGATTTCCCCTAATGATTTGCTGCATAGCATGGATCACATCCTTATTCCTTAGACTATAAATCAGTGGGTTCAACATTGGGCTCAAAAAAGTATAAAAGACTGCAAATATTTTGGACTCCTCTACAGACTTCTCAGATGGACTCCTTAAGTACATGCAGAAGAGGGTTCCATAAAATAGGGTGACTGTTGTCAAGTGGGAGCCACAAGTAGAAAAGGCCTTGCGCCTGCCTTCAGCAGAACGGATCCTCAAGATGGCTGCAATAATGAACAGGTAGGATAGCACAACGATGAAGAGAGAGCTTGACAGAGTCAAACCGGCAACTACCAGCATCGCCATCTTCTTGACATAGGTGTCAGAGCAGGCCAACAGTAGAAGAGGAGGATCTGCACAGTAGAAATGATTGATTTCAAGGGAGCCACAGAAGGACAAGTGAAAAGTCAGCAGGGTCTGGGAGAGTCCATTAAGGTAACCACAAGCATAAGAGACCGTGACTAGACAGATGCAGATGTTCTTAGACATTCTGGTACTGTAATGCAAAGGGCTACAGATGGCCACATAGCGATCCAGTGCCATTGAAGCAAGGATGTAAAACTCAGTGATCACCAGAGCAATGAAGAGAAGACACTGTGTGAAGCATCCGGCATAGGAGATGGTTTTCTGGTCTGAGAGGAAATCGTGCAGCATATTGGGAGTGATATTGGAGGAATAGCAAATGTCTACAAAGGAGAGGTGGCTCAGGAAGAAATACATGGGCGTCTGGAGGTGGAAGTTGGCCCTGATTAGTACAATCATACACAGATTCCCTGCCAGGGTGACTAGGTAGATCACCAGAAACACTGCAAACAGGATCTTCTCTAATACTGGGTCATCTGTGAGTCCCAAGAGAATGAATTCCACCACTGTAGTGTGGTTATGAGAAGACATTTTCTTATTCCTTGAAAACTGAGAGTGGCAGAGAAAGTGAGGATTCTGCATTTATTCCATCCATTTTATCATTTACTCATAGATGAATTACTAGGAAATTTCTCTTCTGTTTTATGAAATACTTCAGAATGTCTATATAAGTATTTTTGTCCTGTGTCTCTCTGTTACCTCTTTCTCTTTATCTCTCTCTCTTGTTCTTGCTCTTGCTCTCACCTGTGTGAGTGTGTGTGTATATAAAATCACATTTATAGTTGCCTTCTTAGAGAACTCCATATGTGGTATTTTTTTTTCAAATTTTGTAAAAAAAAAAAAAAGTATAGGAATTAAAAGCAAGTATGAAAAGTAGGGAGGTATTGGTATCATTCAAATGGAAAGATAAAGGTAGTTAGATTTCCAGGGTCTCTTTAGATCTGATACCCTGTATTTCAGATATAAAGTAGAAGAAATAGGGGCACCTGGGTGGCTCAGTTGGTCAAGTGTCTGCCTTCAGCTCAGGTTATAATCTCAGGGTCCTAGTATGGAACCCCTCTTTGTGCTCCCTGCTGAATGCAGAGTCTGCTTCTCCCTCTCCCTCCCCGTGCCCCCCATCCCAGCTCATGCTTTCCCTCGCACTATCTCAAATAAATAACTAAAATCTTAAAAAAAAATGAAAGAAATAATTATTACAGAATTTTCACCTGAAACCCATGGTGGTCTTTCTTAATTTTATTCAGAAGGCATTGAATTAGTAAATTTATCTCTTGATATATGACTAAGAAGGTACTGAATGAAGAATTATTCTCTGTGCTTTGTGAATCTACTCACTCATTTACGTACACATGTATGTGTACACTGAAAGTATTTTTTTCTGTTGTAAGTCTGGGTTTACAGCTTTGAACAAATTCCCCATCCTCATGAATCATATGTTGTAGGAGAAGTAACAGATATCCCCACATAGACCAAGCTATAGAATGTGATGCCAGGAGCAGGCACTAAGAAGAAAAATGAAGGTAGGATGCTTTCAGGTAAACATTCAGAGAAGACTCTTCCAAGAAAGTATCACTTAAACCATAAATACAGAATCTACGTATCTGGAGAAGAATGTGGATATTTTTTCCCCATTTTTTGAGCAACTAACACATATATGAACATATTTGTTTTGAAAAGCACAGATGATGTTTAAATGTGGTCTTAGCTTTCAGCTGGAGCCACTCTCTCGATGCTTTATGAAAATAAGGTATGACTGGAAAACAAAGTGCCTCAAAAGATGTGCCTAAAGTTATTTTTGTTTAGTTTTCACATATACATCAGAAGGGCTTGCACATAATAATTGATTTTTAGAGATGCTATAAATCATTAACATATGAATAGAAAAATCAAGTACAGTTGATGAAACTAATTTTGTCCACATTGGTGTGATAGTCATCTTCATATAAAAGAACAAACCTATTCTTAGTGAAGAAATATAGAAAATGACATACCTGTAAAAGATGACTTACCATATTTTGTAAAAACATGGTGAAAACATTTATAATGTATTTCTCAGGAACATTCTCTAGAGTATTTTAGAAAAAATTCTGAATGACTAATCAAAATAGTCTTTGTTCCTCAAGGGTACAACCTTAATTTGGTGCCTTGAGAGTCAAAATCTCCGTCTAATATCTAAGTACATGCTTGGTACTGAATGCATGAGATCTTAAGCACAGATAGTATAATTAGCCATCACCTTTAATTACCATGGAAGAAGGAAAATATGAATATATAAGTTTTTTTATATTTTGTATAGTAAAGGTGAAAGAATTCTCATCAGAAAGGCTTCAGTGTTTCTCTGTAGATACTGAGGTTAGGTTATCTAATGAAGAAAGGTGGAGTGAGAGATTTGAGGAGCAGAGACAATGTAGAAAGCAGAAGAGCAATGTAACCAACGAAAGGAAGTAGAAGCATAGGTCAGGGGTGAAGACCCTTTAAAGAGCTGACACCATTATTTATGCTGGAACCAATCTGCCCCACTGGTTAACTTCATCAATATGCTAAAAATCAAAGATGAGAATGGAAGCCAGGATCATTCATAAAATGGCTCATTCATAAAACTGATTATTTAAGAGGAGGGTTGAAAGGATAAAGAATGTTTGAACTTTGGCACTGTACTTGGCAGAGAATAAAAGAATCTAGAGATATTTTCTCTGGTCTATATCTTCTAGGGCATGGATATTTCCAGGTCAATACAATCCAAGAAATCAAAGTGTAGGCTGCCCCAGACAAGAGAGCCATCTGGTTTTGTTAGATCTCTAAATGGTGGTGTAAACCTTAAAAATGGACACTACTAGTTATTTTACCAGCAATGAAAACAAAAGAGTTTATTTGGGAATAAAAGAGAATTACAATCCAGGAAAAACTGGTAAAATTTTGGGCAAATCCAAGGAACAAAGAAGAGCACATCTTAAGGAGAAAAGAGGTACGTTGGGAAGGGTGTTAGAACTAAAAGTCCATTGGAGGAAAGTGGGAGTAGAGTGTGATGGATTTCATTGGTGGAGCTGTTGCTGGGGTGGGTATAAACGGAGCTGCTGAAGAGGACAGTGTCTCTTCCTCAGGCTACAGTAGTAGAGTAGTGTCCATGTGCCAGGTCAAGCCCATGGTGAAGTCCATCCCTTCTTGTTGAGTCCACAACTGACTAAAGAATTAGGACATGAGAGCTCTCCCTATGGAAACCTTCCAACTCCATTTTAGATGAAGCAGTGGAGGATCTCAGTTCTGTTCAGAGATCAGTTGGGCAGAACGTTTGGCAGCGGCTACCTTTTCTAAGATAACACTTTTTTAAGTGTTCAGACATAGAGGGGTCTTGTCTGAAGAGTCTGACAGCTGCTGCCAAAGTCTTCCCCTTTTTAGAGGAATTTAATTGGCTTCAGGTCTACACAGACCTCCTCTGGTTCTGCTCCTTATCAGTTCTGGGGTGTCTGCTGACGCTGGTCCTGGTGACATCTCCTAAAGCCGGTACATTTAGCTGTTGGTGTCATTCTCAGACACAGGCTTCTGCTTGACATGAGAGACTCCATTTTGCTCTCTACAACATCATGCTCCCAAACTCCAATATTAATGTGTGTGGATCACAGGAATAAATATAAACACGAAATCTACAAGCCCTCTAGGGACAAAAATAAAAGAATGTTTTCATGACTTTACGGTAACCAAAGGTTTCCTAGAAAGGACGGAAAAATCATTCATTGTGAAACAAACACATAAATGTTATGTCATCAATTTCAAAACATGTGCTTTTCAAAAATAATGTTAAGATATCGCAAAGGTGAGCCACAGAGTAGAAAAAAAAAAATATTCATTTGGAGTTATTCTGACAAAGATTTGTATTCAGAATAGATAAAGATCCTCCAAAGCTCACGGATCAAAATGCAACAACAAAAGGTAACAGACACTTCATAAAGGAAGACACATGAATGGTCAAAAACCACATGAAAATAATTTCAGTATCTGTAATTGTCAAAGATGGGTAAACTATAACTACAACAGGTAACACTTCACATCCAACCTCCACAGCAAGAATTGAACCAATTGTAAAAAATAGGAAGCAACTAGAACTCTCGTAATGGGATACAGGGTTCTCGTTATAGGATTACAGGGTTCTTATCTCATGGTTTCAAAGAATGAATCTTGGAGACACAAAAGGGTGATGTGAAATGAAAGTTTATTAAGTGAAAGTGAGAGCAGAAAGGAAACAAAAAGCTCGCTAGAGTGAGAGGGGTCCCTGAGTGGGTTGCCACTGAGGGTTTCCAGGGCAGGTCCTTCATTGAAAACAAGTTGAGGAAGCTTGTGGCCTTGAGATTCTCGTGACATCTTGGTTTGAGCAAGGACTATTGACAACACCCTTAATGTGTTAATGGCTTACTTCTTTCAGGTCTGGTCATTTTCTGTGATTACACCATGGTGTAATCCCTAACATCCCTGGCCAGGTGGTCTGGTCCATTCCCTTATCTCTTGTTCACTCTGGCTTAGTTCTTTTGCCTGCCAGGGTTTCAGAGCCTGGTCAGGGGCCCTCTACCTCTCCCTGTCTATACCTTAACCCTTTCCTTACTCAATAATATGCCACTTGATGGAATGTAAAATAATTTTTAACTACTTTAGAAAATTGGTTATTTCTTATAAAATTTCTTAGAAAGTTATACTTCTTACAAAACTATGACCCAGCAATTCCACTCTCAACTATGTATCCAGGACAAAAGAAAACACATGCCCTCAATTAAGCTCAAATGTGTATTGGCAGATGCATAGATATATATGTCCAAAGAGTGGAACACTGCACAGAAATAAAAATGAACATAGTACTCATACATGTAAATGAATCTCAGAAACATTTTAGATGGGGGGCTGGGGAGTGCGGGATCAACTTCCGGGATGGTAGAGTAAAGTCTCCTCCATAAAAGAAAAAAGTAAATTATCATATGGTTTCACTTATTTGTGGAGCATAACAAATAGCATGGAGGATAAGGGGAGTTAGAGAGGAGAAGGGAGTTGAGGGAAATTGGACGGGGAGGTGAACCATGAGAGACTATAGACTCTGAAAAACAATCTGAGGGTTTTGAAGGGCCGGGGGTTGGGAGGTTGGGGGAACCAGGTGGTAGGTATTGGAGAGGGCACGGATTGCATGGACCACTGAGTGTGGTGCATAAACAATTAATACTGTTACGCTGAAAATAAAAAATAAATAAATAAATAAAAAAGAATTGAAACCGTAAGATAAAAAAAGAAGAAGAAGAAGAAAAAAGAACACTGGCAAAAGGCATCTAAGTCTACTTTTTCAGAATTCTGGGAATTAACCAAAGGCTTGCAGCAATCCCAGGAAAATGGCAGGGAATCCTGCTAAGAAGGGTGAGGTTTGTGGCATTTCTGCTTGCTCTATTCCCACACACTTTCCCTAGTTATATAGGAGCCTTGAAAACTGGAATTAGGACTACCTGGCTGTACACGTTGGTCAGACTACATTGGGCTTTACATTTAAAATTTCTACATTTTAAATTGTTCCTTCCTCAGAGTCCAGCAGATCAAATTATTTACTGTTAATTCTGGGGTACAATGTTATAAGAGCTCTTTTATACTGGAATTATATGCTATAGATTAACATGCAGAACAAAAATTTAAGCACTGAGAGCTAAGGTTTTCCTCAAACTCATTCTTTAGTAGAAATTTTTTAAACAGTTATTATCAAGCATGGAACCCAGAAAGCTATATGGCTTATCTATTAGTTCTCTTGTCTTCGTTTCTATTGTCATGGAAGCCTGGGAGGAAAAGCGGTGTGGGGAATGAAAAAGAGAGAAGGAAGAGGGGCGCCTGGGTGGCTCAGTGGGTTAAAGCCTCTGCCTTCGGCTCAGGTCATGATCTCAGGGTCCTGGGATCAAGTCCTGGGATCAAGCCCCGCATCGGGCTCTCTGCTCAGCGGGGCGCCTGCTTCCTACTCTCTCTCTCTGTCTGCCTCTCCGGCTATTTGTGATCTCTGTCTGTCAAATAAATAAATAAAATCTTAAAAAAAAAAAAAAAAAGAGAGTGGTTAAATGAAGAATTCTCAGTAGTGAATAGAGGTTGTCAAGGCAACCACTTTTGGGCTTTCTCTATGCAATAGGGGCCAAAGAGTTTTTACCAGGCCTGCTGGGACCATTTACTTTTTGAAATCCCATCATCACAAATTGCATATTCTTAGAAAATCAAGTACACTGAATGATCAGTATAGTAAAGGAGGATGTTGATATGTTTATATACAATCTGACAAAAGCAGAAAAGGGAAAGATAAAACCCTCAAATCTAGAAACTATAGAAAAACCAAAGGAGCAAAAGCTGCATTTTAAAAGTTTTGCCCTAAAGGTGCTGTGTCTGTACTGCCTTGTGACCTGTTTTTTGTTTGTTTGTTTGTTTGTTTTTTGTTACTGTTTTTTTTTTTTTTTTTTTTCCTGATCCTCTACCCCATAAGGAGAGCCTGGCTGCTAGTCTAATCCAAACATTCATGTGTAAGTATCACAAACATACTAAGAAGCTTCTGACTTCTGGGATTTGTTTTTAAATATATTAGAATAAGTAGTGGTCAGCAGGCTAAGTAAGCCAAAATGTAGTAACTTTAATACTCTTAGTTGAGGGGACCCTGATCATTTCATTATGTGAAAAGTAAGCTCAAATCAATCATTTTCAATATAATAATATTACTCATCATTGCAACCCAGTGTACTTTTAAAAACATTGCACATACTTGTATTTTTCTACAAGCAGACTTCTATGTGCTGTGATAGGCACGGTAGAAAATATGTAGGAATCCACAAAAGGCATCACATGGGAAAACATCTGACCCATCTACTATTAAAGTTAACACTAGTTTTAACATTCCTGTTGAGATGTAAGCAGCATAAAGTGCCAATTCCTAAACTAGGAGTCCATAAATGAGCAGTAAGTAGGCAAGGAATTTAATTATACTGAATAAATGTACAGTGGATTGCACTAGCTATTATAAAGCAAGATTTCTTCTGATAGTTCATAACTCCACCCTTACTTCCAACATACATACATGTACACAAATACATACATACCCAGCTTGCTATACACATGATGAGTATCTGAGCCATTTCAGGCAATACTGTCCTTTCTAAAGAGATACAGCCTTGCCTGTAATGCAATTGTCTTGAAAGTATGTAAAATTGAGGCCACCATGTGAAAAGTCTGTGCAAGACAATGAGTGAATTCCTAGTATGACAGAGGAAACAAAAGACAGAAAGACAGAAGGAGAGATAGAAAAAAACTCGGAGACCTCATGGCACTGAGAACTCTAGGCCTGGGTTAGTTTGAATTAGCTTTGTGTTCCTCCATTGAAAAAGTCCTGAGTGCTCTATTGCTGTACTGAAATCACATTTACTTTACATAATATGAAAGATGTAGGATGCTGAAATATCATGCTTATTAAAATGTTTAAATTCAAAGAAGACAAGACAATTTGTTTCAAAAAGAATGAAACGATATCCAATACTTCATCCAACCAGCTACAAGGGAACTTTTCTAACACTGACTTCCTAAAATGGTGGTTCTAGACAACTTTTAGTTCCAGATGCCAGAAGACATTTTGTCTTCCATCACCCTGTGTCTTCAGTTGGAATGATCTCCTTCTTAATTTTTTAAACTTTTCCTGATGGCCTGCTTATAAAGGCATGGAGATGTGTAAGTTGATATAAAGAGCTTTTGCTTCTTAAGGACCTCTTAGTCTATGTGTCTTTTTTTAAGAATTATTTATTTATTTGAGAGTGAGAGTGAGCAAGAACAGGGACAAAGGGAGAGACAGAGAGAGAGAGAGAGAGAGAGAATCTTTAAGCAAACTCCCCAATAAGCGTGGAGGCTGGTATCGGGTTCAATCTCACGGTCCTGAGATCACAACTTGAGCTAAAACCAGGAGTCAGCCACTTAACCTACTGAGCCACCCAGGTGCCCCTAGTCTCTATATATTACACTGTATTTTTACAATTTATTTCTTTAACCACTTGATTAGAGCTTGATTAGAGCTGCAATATCTATAGAATCACAAGAATGGGCATGGTAAGTGTCTACCTTGGGAAGGATGACAGAGGGTCAGGGCAATCGTAAAGGAGGTAATATTTGTGCTGTGTCTTGAACTATGAAGAGCTCTCCAGAAAAAGAATGATGAGATAGAAAATGTGTTTTTGTTATGCAATGTCTGAAATAAAGAATAAAGGGAGATAAAAGGATAAGATTTGGATTCAGTTTCTTATCAAAAACTCTATGCTGTAATGAAAGCAAAAATTATTTTTTCGTCTTAAGTGCCCACTTTTCTATTGTGATCACAGTCTTTCCACAGCAAATTGGTACAACAGGGTCACACTTAGTATACTTTACCCAGTTCCAAACAGTTTGAAACACTTCCTGTTTACATGTCAGTCATCACTATAAAGAAAATCCAGTCCTACTTTGGAGATATCCCAATGAAGAAAATACCAGTCAAACCAACTGAAAGCTTTAAATATATCCCAATGAAATTGCTGCCAGTGTTAAAACAGATATGTATGATTGTTTGCTAAGGCACTAGGCAAAGTCTATCTATCTTGCTCTAGCTCTTTAAGCTTAAACTGTTTACCCATTCAAAAATCAAACAACATGACACTTTAACTACAGGATTTATAAGGTATACCTCTTTTCTAAGTTCAGAAACCTCTGCTATACAGATCCTTGGTGTTCTTGTTCTATGATCCCTGCTCATATTTCCCTTATCACTTGTTTCCTCAGGGATCCAGATTACTTGTCCAGGTTAGAAATGCTTGACATGGGGGGCACCTAGGTGGTGCAGTCAGTTAAGTGTCCCACTCTTGGTTTCAACTCAGGTCATGATCTTAGGGTCATGAAATTGAGCCCCATGTTGGCTCTATGCTCAGCATGGAGTCTGCTTGAGATTCTCTCTTCTTCTCTCTCTGTCCCTCCTGCTCATTCTCTCTCTCTCTCTTTCTCAAAATAAATAAATCTAAATAAGAAAGAGAGAAAAAGAAAAAGAAAGAAAGAAAGAAAGAAAGAAAGAAAGAAAGAAAGAAAGAAAGAAAAAGAGAAAGAAAGAAAAAGAGAAAGAAAGAAAGAAGAAATGCTTAACTTCAGCACCTCTGTCAGGATTAAGTTCTGATTTTTTTTTCCTGGTTCACTGAGGATAAGAAGCAGTCTCTAAGCCCTATTTGAGTCCTCTGGGTCAGCCTACTCCTTATCACCTGTCCTCTAGCAGTTTACATATACCACAATTCAATCATGAAGCCATCAAATGGGGAAAAAGATGGAGTCTTTCCTCCTGTATTCTCATCCACTTTTTATACTGTGTCTTATGCCTCTGAACAGGGAGTTAAAATATGATCTTTGATTATTTTCAAGCATATATGTTTTGTGGAATTAGTGGGATTTACACAGAGTCACCACATTCCCCAGGATGCCAAGATGCTTGGTCCATCTCCACTATCAAAAACAACAATAACAAAACTCATGATGCAGTGAAATAGACCCAGGGTGAATGGAGGTGGATTTGGTCATTTCTATGTTTCCCCCAGAGTCCTAAAATCTCATTCTTTTCCTAATTCTAAGCACAGAAGTAAAAAGAGTTTGTTTTAAAAATTTTACCTAAGGAAGTTTTGACCTCCTTGTTTCTCAGACTATAGATGAGAGGATTTAACATGCGGATAATCACTGTATAAAACACGGATACCACTTTGTCTTGGTCCATTGCATAGCTGGTGCTGGGGCGCAGATACATGAACAGAATTGTGCCAAAGAAGATAGTGATCACCATCAGGTGTGAAGCACAGGTGGAGAAGGCTTTGTGCCTTCCTTCAGCAGAATGGATCCTCAAGATGGCAACAAGAATGTACAGATAAGAAATGAGAATAATCAGGAGGCAGCTCAGTTCATTAACACTGGCAAAAGCAAAAATGACTACTTCATTAACATGTGTATCGGAACAAGAGAGTTTCAGGAGGGGCGGAGTGTCACAGAAAAAGTGGTTGATGACATTTGAGTGGCAGAAAGACAACTGAAAGGTGAAGCCAGTGTGAATGGCAGCATTCAGAAAGCCTGCAAGATATGTGACCAACACCAGAAGGACATTAAGATGAGGGGACATAGTAACGGTGTAAAGAAGAGGCTTGCAGATGGCCACATAACGGTCATAGGCCATCACAGCCAACAGGAAGCCCTCAATGCCAGCAAAGGAACCAAAAAAGAATAATTGAGTGGCACAGCCGCTAAATGAAATGACTGGGTTCTCCACCCAGAAATTCACTAGCATGTTAGGGGTAATGATGGAAGAATAACAGAAGTCAACAAGGGACAAGTTACTGAGGAAAAAGTACATTGGAGTGTGGAGGCGTGAGTCAATCTTGATTAACAGGATCATGCCAAGATTTCCAAACACGGTGATCATATAGATGACTAGAAACACCATAAAAAGAAGGCACTGTAGTTCTGGATGATCCCCAAATCCCACAAGAATAAATTCAGTCACTGTTGTATGGTTGTTCATATCTTTGTCTCAGAATGGATGATTCTTTTGCTAGGATAAGAAAGAAACCAAAGGAATAAATTGGACAAAGAAAAAAATACCAGGAAAGTAAAATAGTTTCATCTCCTATAAGTAAGATTAGCTCTTTGAATGCCCTGAGAATATGTGTATTAAAGCTCTTTATTTTCTTATGGCAGCGGAAAGAAATTCCTTAAGCAAACTCAGTAACCCATTTTATTTAAAATTAATATATGTGTGTGTGTGTGTATATGGGTGTGAAGTCTTTGATGATTGACCCTATTTGTCTATATCCTATCTGACCTCCCAACTTTTCTCTCCTCCTCCCTTTGTCCTACTGCCTTCACGTACTACGATCCAATTCCTCGCACCCATCTTGGCAATTAAATATACAATACAGTTGAATACTCTTGTTGTATGCAGTTCTGCTCTGCCTGTTTTCTCTCAAGGCCACTCTGATCAGGTTTGCAACCTGTCGTTCCACAAAATGTCTCTTGTCTAAGGCATCAGGAATCTTTACATTGCCAAATCCCGTGGTCAGTTCTCATTCCCCATCTTTTTGATCTATCAATAACATTTGACAGAGTTGATTTCTTAACTATTCCTTGAAAGATTTTCTTTTCTTATCTTCCAAGAAACCAGACTCTGAGTTTTCCTCCTACCATGTGGGTCCCTCCTTCTCAGTCTCTGCTTACTCCTCCTCTTCTCTCTGACTGTTAAGGTTAGAGTAGCTCAGTCCTTAATCTTTCTCCTTTCCTCTTTACACTCTACCTTGGTGATTATTTGATTTTGTAAATTTAATTACCATCTATATACCTAAAACTCCTAAATTTATATCTCCAGCCCTGACCTTTTCTACAAATTCCAGACTTAAAATTCAACCGCTTACTCACATCTTCATATTAATATCAAACAACAGTTCAGCATGACCCAAAGCTGAATTCCTCATGCATGATCCTAATTTGCACCAAACACAGCATTCCTTATATCAAGTTAATTACAACTCTATACTTTCATTTGCCCAGATGAAATTAAATAAATAGATAAATATTGAAGAATTTGATCTCTTCTCTTTCTTACACACTACATAACCAGTCTATCAGATAATTATGTTGGCTCTACCTTCAAAATATCTGTATCGACCACGTCCTACCACCTCCATTCCAACTAAAAATCAAGCCAACATTATCTTTCACCTAGATTACTGCAATAGTTTCTTAATGGATCGATCTTCAAAATTAGCTAAAATCTTATCCTGTAAAATAACCAATTTTAAAATTTTGTAGAGCTCAACTTTATACATATATATATATATACAAACGTACTTGTATTATATATGACATTCTTGCTACAAAAAGTTCACTAAATTTCCCTGTTTTGCACACAGACACATATGTGTATATGTCTATGTATATGTATGCGTGTGTGTGTATATATATACACACATATATACACACATAGATATACATGTATATATACATTCATGTATGTATGTGTCTGTATATGCTGAATATTCTATAAAATTCTCATTTGTTATTAGTGATCCTAAATCCATGTCATATAAAGACAAAAATCCAAATTAGTTTAGTTGGGAACCTTAAATTTAGTGTTTCAGACATATCCTAATGGAGATCTTTAATTACTTCATACTTTTTTAATCCTCTTGGAAACTTTCTATATATGAACACTTTGAGATCAATTAAATCTTCTTACCTTTGTTCTTAATATTCACCTGTAGTGGTTATTAGTTTAGTTTTGTTTTATTGCTTTTCGGAAGAACACAAGATTTCTGTCTTACAATGCAATGAAAATGGAAGTGGTAGAAGAGATCCAAGTATGACAGAATTAAGACATGGTTAATTAATTCAACAAAGAGTAGCAAATGCTGCTTCTGAATCTGAAACAGTCAGCCTTATTAAGTCTGTGATGCTCCTCTTGAGATTTTGTCTCTGCAAAACACTAAAAATCTAAAGCTTGAAATGTGTTAATCCAAAATTAAAACATGCATTTATTTTCCACTGAGGTAATTGAACTATTTTCTCCCCAGTGAGTCACTTACACCCTGGAGAGTAACAGGCATTTAGGGAAGTACAAAAACTATTTCATGGTCTTGAGACTCCATTGAGCATAACATTGAATTAAATGTATGAGATTGATGAGATCCTGCTCCCAAACTTCAGAATTCCATTAAAATGTGATCCCTATTCATTTCTACTAGAATATGGCTCTCAGTGCATTAACTGATTAATTCAACAAATGATTTACTAGACCTGTGTTA
This sequence comes from Enhydra lutris kenyoni, assembly GCF_002288905.1. Classification (NCBI taxonomy): domain Eukaryota; kingdom Metazoa; phylum Chordata; class Mammalia; order Carnivora; family Mustelidae; genus Enhydra; species Enhydra lutris. Next base: position 13,728,146 of record NW_019154106.1, on the reverse strand, counting down.
TGGAGCATACAACTATCCTTGGTACTGGTCAAGTAGCCAAAACATTGATCTCGTTTATTACTTCATGCAGCTTGCATTCTGGAGTTGGGGTTGGATGGCTATTGCAGGATGATAGGGAAAAGTAAAGTCCAAAGCCTATTCATGAACTACCAGATTTATTTGATCAGTCACTCCTCCCCAAACACCTTGATTGCAATTCTTTTCCTTCTTTCATTTGTTCATGTCAACCCACATATATGTTGTCTCCTTACTATTCTTTTAACAAACCAGGGAAGATCTTGCCTCAGGGCCTTTATATTTACTATAACTATACCTGGAATGCACTTCCACAGACATTCAGATGATATTATCTTTAGTCAGTCCTTCTCAACGGTCATTTCCACAGAAAGCCTGTGTCTGATGCTACCATTCCCTACTCTATTGCCTACGTTACTATTCTTCAAAACACCACTCTACCCATGCCAAACACACACACACACACACACACACACACACATCTAACAGCTCTATACACACACAAGCATATTTGGTATAGACAGTAAAGTCTTCACTCAAATATAAGGAGATGGGAAGAAGTTTCAGGAGATCAGAAATTTTAATTTTTTACCTGCTAAATCTCCAGTACAGGTTATATGCTAGTTTTTCCATTAGTAGTTCACCAGTTTTATTGAAGTATGTGTATGTCCAAATGCAACAATTACAGACATTAAATGTATGCAGGGTTTAGTATATTTATGAATAATCTCTGAATGGATGATGGGTAAAGATATAAAGGGTGTCTATTGTCTTATTTTAAACATGAACAGGGTATAGCAAAAGATACGATTTATGACACAACGTGAAAAGGGATATTTTAAGGTCAATAACACATAGGTGTGATGCTAAGATACAGACCGCCCTCATAGTACAAAAGGTGTGATCATTCAATAGATGTTTGAGTATGATAACTAAGTGGAGGAAGCTAATTTTGTAATCCTTTCATGTGTCCAGAGTTCCTAGATACCAGGTTGTCAATTCAATGTATGAATCTGGAACCCAAGGAAGAAGTCAGGGTTAGACATGTGGATTTTAGAATCACTGCAGATCTCTCAGATCATCTAAGAAGTGGGTACAGATGGAGAACCAAAGTACCATGAACTAATATATAGGATTAAGCCTTTGGCTCCAAGATTTGGAGAATAGCCTGAGGAGGAGGAGGAAAAGCTATCACAGTTACCTGGGGAAAAGTGGCAGCAGAAGGAGAAGGAACATCAGAAGACTGAAGTGACATAGAAATCTTAAAATGTGTGTTTTGGGGGATAGTTGAAGGAATTAATCATGGGAAATCCTTTTGAGATACCAAGTATGAGTATGGTAGAAGAGCAATCTTTAGAGGCAATAATGTTAAACTGTCATGTGTCCATGACAAGATTGGGTTCAATGGAGAAGTGACACAGAAATACAACTAGAACATGTAATGGGATTTGAGGAAATAAGGACAAAGATCAGAGGTAGTTCTTTTGAAAGATTCGTTGTAAATAGAGCAGAGAAATAGGTCGATGACTGGACAGGACTTTCAGCCAAAGAAATTTTTAAGAAGGGTGATATAGATGATGTTTATATACAAATGAGAACACTACAATAGTTTGAGAAACCGGTGCTTGGGGAGAGTAGATATCTGATTTCTGAACTAAAATTCATGGAAAGCTGCGAAGGTGTGAAAGAAGCAAGGGACACATTATCCATATGATAAATGGGAACCAAAGTATGTGTATAAAGATTATAGATGGTAAGATGGGGATAATCTTATTTAATTGTTTTTATTTTGGAGGAAGAAGTATGACACAAGATCAGCAACAGACAGTGGCATGCTGAGAGGTTTTCTCTAATTGCACTAAGCAGTTTCAGTGTAGGACAGAACAAAGAAACAATTAAGTTTCCCTAAGTTGGAATTTAATCAGATGAGCAGAATGGAGAGAAAGTAGAACGATGGAATTGCAGGTGATTTAGAATGAGTCATTATTTTGTGGACCACGGAATTTCAGTTGGGCAATGAGTTAGTGATGAATATTGATCAACTGCCACCTTTCTTAGGTTTGTGAATAAGAAGCAGCAAAAGGACAGATACTATAGCCTGAGTTAGAATAAAAAGAAACATGAAGAAAGATATCAAGCATGATACAATTTTGAATGTCTTTGAGAGAAACCTTAACGAACAGTTGAAAGTGGAGCTGTGCCTGCATGGTTCAGTTAGTTAAGCATCTGTTTCTGACTCAGGTCATGATCACAGGGTCCTAGGATTGAGCCCCAGGTCTGGCTTTCTGCTCAGTGGAGCGTTTGTTCCTCCCTCTCACTGCTCTCCCCCCACCTCTATCTCTCTCAAATAAATAAATAATATTTAAGAAAAAACTTAAAAAAAAAAAAGTTGAAAGTGGAAGTTAAAAGGCGATGGAAATATTTAGAATGGAAAATATGAGTTAAGACATCCTTTGTGGTCTCTAACCAATTTGATGGGGGGAAGAGGTGTTCTTATGTGGAGCATGAGAAGCACTGGTGTTCTTCCTCAAGGTCTGCAGTGGATAGAGGGATGGAAAGAATAGAGAGAGTAGACATTTACCTGATTCCAAATCATCAGGCCTCCTTTGACATGCCATCTCACTGAAGAACGTGGTTTTCCCATTCCTCCCACACTGACAACCCCCTCTTCCACTACAGTGAGCAATAGATAGATAATTTATTTTCAGTAAATGTTTATTGAAAATTATGTGAAACTCTGAAAATTACGTGAAAGATTAAAACTTAAAGTACATTGACTAGTACCCTCATAATTTACAATTATGAGGTACAATTACATATTACAATTATAATAGTCCAGTTAATTTACAAAATCAGTAAAACACACATTATTGCTGTGGTACCCATATTATAACCCCTGATAAGGCTCCTTCTTATATCTTGTTTGGTATTCTTGACATCCATGTGAGTAGAGTAGTGTTATTATTTTATGCTGGGGCATACCACTCAGATTTGCCTTTCAGTACTGAAACGTTTATTTTCTCAACTTCCGAGTGCAATGGCAACTGACCCTTCACAGTTGAGTTCCACTCTGGGAATTGCCCCTGCTGAAAGGAATTACCATGCCCAAGGGAGTGAGCCATTTCCAAAACTTGTCATTTTAAAACACCTGATATTTTTCCAAAACTTGTCATTTTAAAACACCTGATATTTTTTTCCACAATTTGGGGTATCTCTGAAGGATCATCTTGGCCACAGAGCTCCAAGTGGAATGGGATGACTACTCAAATGCAACTTCATCACTGTTCAATATCTATCTACTCAGCCCTGCTCCCCTCATTCCCTTTTAGCCTTCTAGGTATTATTCCTGGGAATGTTCTCCACTACATTTCCTGCATGCATACAGACATCTGTCTCAGAATCTGTTTGCTCAGATCCCAAAGACAATATTATTCAAGAAAAGCTAAATATTGAAATTATAACTTAAACCAGGTCAGCCAAAACCAAGTATTTTGATACTTTACCAAGCACCAACTTTCCCATTATGTTTATTCATCCGGTAGGCCCATGGATACACATTGAAGACACCAGAAGATTTAGAAATATACCCCATTTTAAGCAATCTACTTTAACATACATACACACACACACACACACACACACACACACACACACAGCTTAAGCAACCAGACAATAAAATTAATATGAAAACATATTTTCTTCTGCATAACAGGATGATATGTAACATGGCTTTACAGTATGTGTTTCTGTAAGATCTTCTTTTTTTTTAAAGATTTTATTTATTTATTTGACAGACAGAGATCATAAGCAGGCAGAGAGGCAGGCAGAGAGAGAGGAGGAAGCAGGCTCCCCGCTGAGCAGAGAGCCCGATGCGGGGCTTGATCCCAGGACCCTGGGATCGTGACCCAAGCAGAAGGCAGAGGCTTTAACCCACAGAGCCACCCAGGCGCCCCTGTAAGATCTTCTTTAAGGCACCTTTCACATCCTTATTTTTCAAACTGTAGATGAGGGGGTTTATCATAGAGATCACCACTGTATAAAAGACAGATACAATCTTGTCCTGTTCCATTGAATAGCTAGATGTAGGGCGCAAATACATGAAAAGAATCGTCCCAAAGAATATGGTGACAGCCATGAGGTGGGAGGCACAGGTGGAGAAGGCTTTGTGCCTGCCTTCTAAAGAAGGCATCCTCAAAATGGCAATAAGGATACATAGGTAGGAAATGAGAACAATCATAACACAACTGATGACATTAAAACTGGAGAAAGCCATGATCACAACGCCATTGATGCGAGTGTCAGAGCAAGAGAGTTTGAGCAGGGGTGGGGTGTCACAGTAGAAATGGTTGATCTTGTTAGAGCCACAAAAGGACGATCTGGAAGTCATTCCTGTGTGTATGGCTGCATTCCCAAAGCCTGGTAGGAAAGAGGTAGCTACTAGCAAAAGGCAAATTTTCCCAGACATGAGAACTGAATATAGCAGAGGGTTCCAAATGGCTGCATAGCGGTCATATGCCATCATGGCCAACAGAAAACATTCAGTCCCTAAGAAGGAGCCAAAGAAGTAGAACTGGGCAGCACATCCGTTAAAAGAAATGGTTTTATTCTCAGCCAAAAGGTTCACCAGCATCTTAGGAGTGACGGAAGAAGAGTAAGAGGCATCAACAAAAGACAGGCTGCTGAGAAAGAAGTACATGGGGGTGTGGAGACAGGGATCAATCTTAATTAACACAATCATCCCCAAATTACCCACCATGGTCACCATATAGATTAACAGAAACAATCCAAAGAGGACAATTTGTAGATCTGAATTGTCCGAGAGTCCTAAGAGGATAAATTCTGTCACTTCTGTTTTATTTCTGCCTTGGACCTCCTTCATATATCTTATCATTTCAGCTGCAATAAGAAAGAAGGGGAAACATGGCAATTTGGTCAGATTAATCCATGATAGAGCCATAAACATCTTTTATTGACATATATACATAGAAATTCTACAAGTGTTTTGGACATGATGTCAAGTTAAAAGATATCAAAAGACTGTGATAAGTTCTAGGTGTACTGTCCACTAACTAATAAGCTTGAGATGTGACTTAATATATCCATTAAGTAAGAGCACTTCTAGCATTAATCATTTATTGGATAATTATAAGAACTTATCTTTAAGATGTATCTCACTTCATTATTTATGACAAATACATTAGTTGATATATATATTACCATATTGGTTGATATATTAATATATACCCTTTGGGGGTGGGTATATATGTACATATATATATATTTATGTGTGTGTGTGTGTGTGTATTCTGGAGAAAGATGGCAAATGAATTCAAGCCTGCCTGTTCCTCCACAGTATTAATGGAATAAGTAAAAAATAGCAAAAGTTAGTAAAATTAGTCAAAAGTACCAAACAAGAAGAAAAAAGTTGAATCTTCTGGGGATGGGGGGAATCTTTAAAAATTGCTATTCCAAGGAAAGAAACAGAGGAAATTTGCATGCAACTAGCACGACTGCAAACTTGCTGTAATTTCCCAGTATCAGCATCTACAGGAGGGGAAAAATTGTTGGTTAAATATTGAGAACGTTGAATAATTCTCTCCAATATTTAGAGAATGTGATTGCAGGAATGAGGTAAAAGGAATAGAATAAGCCACAGCAATGAGAACCTCTACTTAACACTCAGATTCTCAGGATCACATCAGACCCAGAAAAGAGCAGCAGCAGCACATGGCATATCCCAGTCACGAGGCTGAACTGGGAATAATTCACTGCCAGGTCATCTAAATGAAAATTAGATTCACCCCATGCAAAGTGTAAAAAAGCCAAATACAGGACAAAAATAAGAAAGGAAGTCAGGGAGGGAGGGAGGGGGAGGGGAAGGATAAAAGAAAACCCAGCATAGAGCTTCCAAGTAAACAGCTCCAGTGCAATTCTTCTCCACTTCAAACCCAATCCCCTACCCCTTCCACAACCTCAGATTATTGAACAATAGATAATACTGTCCTGGGTTAGCTGTCCAGTCATAGCTCAAAGTGTTAAATCCTTTAACATTCACAACAGGAAGTTATCTGATACTGTCTAAAATCAAAACATGGGACCAAAGTAACCCAATGTTACTCTGTGCTAATTCTGGAAATCATAGATCTATTGAGCCCAGTTGGGGAGAAGAGTGGCAAGAAACTGATTCCATTCTCATAGACACTGCCATACTCAGTAGTGCCTATCCATGCTCTGCTCCAGCGGGTTTCCACTGGGATAGGGACTCCATATCCTCACCAGTGATCAAACCTGCCATTGTTATACAGTACTGTAATGCTTTCAAACTATCAGTGCACGCATTATTTTACCCTAGCTGTGCGGCAAATCCGTGCGGGAGATAAGCAGCTATTACCCTAAAAGTGTTAATAAGATTATCTTTTGTTAGATGAGGTCAGTGAAGTGTAGGGCTTTCTTGGCTATTAGTCAAGAATGGTGAATTTGGGACTAGAACAATCCTGGGTTTGAGGCCAAATTACGGTGGTTCCTCAATACTGCATTGCCCCTCTCCCTGTTTCATAGGACAGATGTACAGTCCCAGTCCTCTTCCTTGGAATAATCTTGTTGTCTGAATTTCAAAGAAGACCATCTCCAGAAGGAAATAAAAAGAAGAAATGGATCTTTTTCTCTCATCTTCAATCAGAAACTTTCCCTGAGAGAGGACTATCCTATCAGCAATAGTGAAAAATAAATAAATGAAATGCAGTACATATTACGCACGCGCGCGCACGTCTGTGTGCGCGCGCGCACGTGTGTGTGCGTGCGCGCTAGAGACACAAAGAAAAGCAATGATGAATTAAGTACTAAAGTATTTTGCACATTCCCTGTGCTCTGCAGGCACTGTGTTAAGTACTTTTCCTGCAATATTTCATTTAAATCCTGTGAGACTGACAGTATTATAATCCTCATTTTGCACATGAGAAATTGGAGCTACAAAAGATCTGTAACTCTCTTAGAGTTACAGAATTAACCTAATGGAATCTAATTTATACCCAACTAATGCAACTCTCATTCTCTTAGCATTTGAGATTATTAAGAATGGCCCCATCAATAACAAATGTGAGCACTAATACACAGAATAATTGCTATTATAATTATTAGGGCTTCATTAATATACTAGAATACATTTAGTTACAGAAAGAAAAAAAAACTGTATATCTCCTAGAGAGAAAATTTAGTTGCAGTAGCTGACAATTGTCTTTCTTAGAACTTGCATTCATTATTTGCATTATTAACAAAATACCACTTGTTTTGCACCTGCTGCTACGAATTGCATGCTACCATCTCTACTCTCCCCTGGAAAATATACCCTCCCCATAACCCCCTTGCTGAGATTTTGCGGTCATCAATCCAGAGATTCTTAACAAAGGTTTTCAATTCCTAGGAGTTTCTGAAAACAATAGTGAGATCTGAGAATTCCTAGCATTTAAAAAGGCCTTCAAATCATATTATTTATTGCTGCTTATATTTCTCTTAATGACTTACAAATATTATTGCAAGAAAAATAGAACTTATTTAACATACCTTCTTAGCCTCTCAGTGCTCTTGGTGCTTTGGGTATGTAGGTAGTTGGAGAAAGGTGCAGCCTTGTGGATTTTTCTTCAGGTCAGTAAGTTACTCGGGCAGAACACTTTATATTTTTTCCTGACCTTTCTCGACTGTTTGACTTCTTTTTGGTACTTTTGCTCATTTCTGTCCAATGCTTAAACTCACCAAAAACAAAACAAAACACACAAATCAAACCTTCTTCTCAGAGAAGGCATTCATCAATTCTCCCACATCAAGAAGTAGATACTGGAATGGATTTAAGGCATCACCCACTACAGAGATAAGACAACTAAAACCCTTTACACCTTCCCTGTCAAAGGAGAATTACTTTGCCTTCTTTCTTACTTCTCCTTGAAAATAAAAATTCTAATTTGTTATACCAGAGTATAATACATCTTAAAATATGGAATACATCACTGCAGTGCAGCTGTAATATTGTTTGCAATTATTTCCAATTGTAGAGTCTCTGGATCAGACTCTGGAGTAAGCATTCTGAAGTATCTTAAATAGGATATATTGCTTGTTCTTTAGTGCCTGGGGACTGCATCCCTCATGTCATCTCATTTTAATCTACTTGTTTTTCCCCCTGAAGCTAAGGAAATCTTATGTCCTCTTCACATTTCTCTCCTTTGCTTTAGGGACACCAGTGGAAAATGAATTTCTAGTTCCATATTTCTAGCCCTCACTAAACATCCCTCTTATGTCTCCCCTAACAGCTGGTGGTCTGATTCCCTTAAAAGCATTGAAAGAATCCACAAAATAGCAGGTTAGCTCTACCTCCACCTTCTGGAAGGACTTTGTATACATCTAAGAAATTATGCTCCCTGGATCATGGTGGGGGGTCTGATTGGAAGAAATGCACAGACGTAGCTATAGAGTGGGAAATCTCAACTATCTTCAGAATAAGAAGAGAACTCATTTCTAATCCTAGCTTGAGTGTCATTGAAGGAAGTACCAGATGATGCTCTATCTCCCTGCCACCAAGATGGGGACCATCAGAAATTAGGATACAATGTGATCTTCATGAAGCACTGAGAATTCACACCAGATATTGGAATATAAACTTGGTGTCATAAAAAATAACTCACTGACAGCTTGCAATGAACTTTTGTGAAGAACTATGGGACTCTAGGGGTTGCCTGGGTGGCTCAGTTCGTTAAGTGTCTGCCTTCAGCTCAGGTCATGATCCCAGGGTCCTGGGATCGAGCCCTGCATCGGGCTCTCTGCTCAGCGGGGAGCCTGCTTCTCCCTCTCTTTGCCTGCCTCTCTGCCTACTTGTGATCTCTTTCTCTATTTCTGTCAAATAAATAAAGAAATCTAAAAAAAAAGAACCATGGGACTATAAAGCCCAAGGAGGCAGGCAACAAGAATTAATGATCAACAAATAGATACCACACTAACTTGTAAGGATGGGACCTCCCCTTTAGAGGAGCTTGTATATTAGTATGAATTACAACCAGCTGGTCATCTCCCAGGTCATAATTAGAAGAGAGTAGGGCTAAGCAATAATAGCAACTAATAGATTAACTGAGTGTGTACTGTTTGCTGCGTGTCCTCCTAAACAGATGCATTTTCAGACTGCTGTTAAGCACCTTCACCAAAGAGAAGTAAACTGGGGCCTTGAGAAGTCACTTGTCCAAATAGCTAATACACTCGACCTGGGACTCGAACATGATTTTTCCTCACTCCAGAATGAGCACTGCTGACCATTTTGTGTTACTGCAGCCCAAAAGTAGCAAAGAGTTTGTGAAAAACATCCCTCTGTTAAATACAAAGGACACATCAACCACAATAATGACTAACGACTTCTCTGATGTCCTCTGGACAAGACTGATTAATCGGGAGGGATATCTATGGTACTCGTAATGGGTCATTTTACATGCCAACTTGTGGGAGGCCATGGTAAGGCTTGAGACGAGGACCAAACCAGGCCCTGACTTGTGCCTCCTTTAAAGGCTGAGTAGCCGAACAAGAGGCTTAGGTCGATAAAGTCGAGTAGCACTGAGAAAGGGTCTGTGCTATGTGTTGTGCACTCGCCTATGTGACTTCCCACATGTTTGTTAGTCCAATAGAGACGATTTAGTCGGGGTCATGAATTCTTGGCTGGTCCTTGCTGTCCTTGCACAGGCCATAAACTACACCATTGTAAGATTGTGCTATGCTTACATAAACTATGTCTTGAGTGGCCTTGAAGTCAGTACATCTGGCGCTAGAGGGTCTGCTATTGGTGCTTGGGAGATAGATAATGGGAAAGCTTAAAGGATTTTCTGTGCATGTTGCAAACTCTTTAATAATCAGCTAAAAATAGATACTTTCTTATGATTGCTTCTGTTAGCTATATAATGCCTCACAGCCTTGAATAAAATTGGCACTCTTGGACATCCTCCTTGGTGCTCCTCCTGCCCCCATCTCTTTGTCTCTTAATTTCTTTTACCATCCTCTTAACTTCACGTTCCTGAACGATTTGTCGTGCAGGCCGCGACACCAAATTGACTGAGCTAAGGGATGCCCAGAGAGCTAATAAAACACTGTTTTTGGATGTGTCTGTGAGAGTGCCCCAGGAAGACATTAGCATGTGCATCAGCAAAGTAAAGAACAGCGCCCTCATCAGTGTGGGCGGGCATGATCCACTCCTTTGAGGGCCCATCCAGATCTGCATATCCATCTCCCATTGGGTCTGCTTCTCTGGGGAATTCTGACTAATACGGAAATCTTGGTGGTGCTGGTTGCTAAGAAAAGAATGAATCTGAATATCAGTAGAGATATTAGGGGTGGAAAGATGGAATAGCTAGATGTTTAACTTAGTAAACTATATCACCCCTTAATTGAGAACTACTATTTAATAACAGATGCCTCACATTTCAGAAAGATCTCCGTGGAGGTGGTGTTTTTCCTCCAGGGGACATTATGGAAATTGATGGTCCTCACAGTGAAGGGGCTACACTATAGGATCTGGTGGGTAAGGGGTAAGGATGCTAAAAGCCTGCAGAGTGCAGTACATTCCCTAACAACAAAGAACTCTTCCTGCCCCACAGAATGCAAGTATATCTCAAGTATAAGACAAAAGATCAATCAATCAATGAATATTAAAGTATTGTACATAAATTATTTTTTTTTATTTCTCCTCTTTAAATTATGTGTGCAGGTAAATCATCTATGAATGCCATTTCAGGGACATAGAGGAACAGCATAAACTATTTGCTATAAAACTGTCATTTCGTTGCTGAAAGAATACATGTCCACTGTCCCAGGGGATAGTTCCATACCACTCACTAGCCACCAAGAGTTTCAAACAAACAGATTTTACATAATCTGGCAAAACCGAGATGAGAATTCTCTTGTTCAGCTTTGGAGGCTCATTTTATTTAACTAAAGATTTATTTGGGCAGCAGAAGATGCAACTACCTTATAACACACCATACATAAACATGCTACTTTGACTACTACTGTACTATGAATATTAAAAAATGGAAAATTTACTGAATTAATAAAATGTAAAATTAACCTAATAACCTCACATAGACAAACAAATCTCCAGTTAGAAAATGTATGTGGAAGAGAAGATCCTCATTTTTGATTGCCAAACATAAAAGATCTAAGTGTAAACCAAGTAAGAAATATTCAAAACTTCTGTGAAGAAAAAGAGTAAAAGATATAGAAGTAGGGGTGCCTGGGTGGCTCAGAGGGTTAAAGCCTCTGCCTTTGGCTCAGGTCATGATCTCAGGGTCATGGGATCGAGCCCCGCATCTTGGGCTCTCTGCTAAGCGGGAAGCCTGCTTCCTCCTCTCTCTCTGCCTACTTGTGATCTCTGTCTGTCAAATAAATAAATAAAATCTTAAAAAAAAAAAGATATAGAAGTAGACTTGAACAGTATGAAGACATGCACACTATCTGATAGCAAAACCTGATGGCATAAACGTGGCAATTCTCCCTAAGTTAATTTATAAATGTAATGTAGTCCCAATAATAATATCCTCAGATTTGTTTCCCAAATAAGTTGACTATAAAGTTTACATAAAAGATTAAAAACAGGGCCGCCTGGGTGGCTCAGTGGGTTAAGCCTCTGCCTTCAGCTCGGGTCATGATCTCAGGGTCCTGGGATCAAGTACCGCATCGGGCTCAGTCTCAGCAGGGAGCTCGCTTCCCCCTCTCTCTCTCTGCCTGCCTCTCTGCCTACTTGTGATCTCTGTCTGTCAAAATAATAAATAAAAATCTTTTAAAAAAAGATTGAAAACAATATTCCATTATAGCCATGAAAGTCCTGGAATAAAACAAAAGAGAACAAATGGAGATGGGGACTAGATTATACCGATGTTTAAGGGCACTTATAATTGAAAAAAATATTGATGAATGAATTGTATGAAATGGTGAAAGAACAAGGGAACAGAATAGAACAATACACATATAGACAATATGAAATGAAATGAAAATTCAATTGAGAACAGTAGGGAAAAGATCATTGACAGCTGGGTAAGGCCAAGGTTATTTATTGCTGCATTTTTTAGAGATTTTATTTATTTATTTGAAAGACCGAGAGAGAGAGATCATGGGTGCTCCAGAGAGAGAAAGAGAGCATGAGCAGGGGGTGCAGAGGGAGAGGAAGAAGCAGACTCCCCACTGAGCAGGGAGCCCTACAAGAGGCTGGATCCCAGGACCCTGAGATCATGACCTGAGCTGAAGGCAGACACTTAACCAACTGAGCCATCTAGGTGCCCCTGCATTTTTTTCTTCTTATAGCAAAAGATTAGAACCAACTCAAATGTCTATCAATAGGGTACTTGATAGATAGACAATGGTACCTCCACACAACAGATTATTATGCAGTTGGAGAGAAGTCTGACTTGACAATAAATATTATAAGTGAATATGTCAATGGTATTAGGCATTAACTTTTCATCCTAAAATAAGATTTAAGAATACAGATAAAAAAGTCAGATGAAAAAAACAAGATCCATCATCTTCTCCCTACAAGAGCTCACTTCAGGAATAAGGATTGAAAAGTGAAAGAATAGGGAAACATATCACAAAAAGTTTTATTTTTTTAATTAGCATTTTTTATTTTATTCTTGAATCTCTTCTTTTAGGATAAACTTTATCTCAAGTCAAATAGCATTTCCAAATTAAGCACCTTTTTTAAAAAAAAATACCATGTAGGCAGTGAGAATCTTACCACTGCTCATTTCCCTTTTCCTTCATGCAACGGGAAGGTAAACCGATTCGTGTGTCATCTCTCATATGCATTTCATGTACTGGTATACCACCTTTATGCCAGATTCTCTCAGAGAAAAGTCTGCTATAAACATGGCTAATCCAGGGGCACCAGGGTGGCTCAGTCATTTGAGCTTCTGCCTTTAGCACAGGTCATGATCCCAGGGTCCTGGGCTCGAGTTCCACATGGGGCTCCCTGATAAGTGGATAATCTGCTTCTCCCTCTGCCTCTGCCTGTTCCCCCTGCTTATGCGCTCTCTCTCTCTCTCTCTCTGATAAATAAATAAATAAATCTTTAAATAAATAAATAAAGATGGCTAATCCATACAACATGGGAGGTATCACCCTCTGTGAAAAGACTTTCAGGCATCAACAACAGACCTTTCTAAATTACCATCAAAATCACACCTAGTAGGGAGCTTTTAGGGGCCAGAAAAACAGTGCTGTGCTGCTCTTCTTCTCAATCACCACCACTCCCTGGAGTGTTGGGAAAGAATTCCTTTGTGTTTCCCTCCTTCACATTAAGGCTCAAGGCCCAGGGAGTGAATTCCTCAGGGGTGACCATTCATCAGCTCTTCCAGTCTCCCATGAGAGCAGAAATCATGTCAATCTCTTTTCCTTTGGGGATAACGTGGGACTCTGAAAAAATAAAGCTCCTGCACACAGGAGCAAAGGTGGGTGAGCAAGGAGCTCAGGCACATCTACCTGAGTGAGTCATTGTCTTCATATCCTTCTCAGAATATGTGTTCACTGTAACTCATCAAGCGAAGAGGAGACAGTCAACCTCTCACCAACAGGTAGAAAACACGTCAGAGCACAGGTCAGCACTGGAACACAGAGAGAGAGAGATGACCTCTTAGGAGAGGAGCATGACCCTGTCCCTGCTCCTCTCAGCATGGCTTTGCCTGGCTTCAGGTCCATGCAGTTCCAAAATTTCAAGAGGAGACATGGACTGTGGGTCTGGCTTTTAGGTACCTCATAAGGAGTACAAACTGAGAAAAGGCTAGAATTGGAAAGTTACACAGAGTTTGAATTCTTCACCCCATTCATTTCAGAGATAAGTAAGTTGCATCTAATGTAGCAATTCATCAGCTCAAACACTACTTAGTGGAAAAAATGGGACAACAACCAGGATTCCAGTTTTTTTACTCCAGAATTCTTTTCATAGAAACATGCAAAAGCAGGTGATGCATAGAAATCTAAAATATCTTTGTCCTATATTTGCTTCTATAAGACAATACTTTTGTTGGCCTTTTTTTTTTTTAAATATTAGAGTTTAACAAGTTTGGAATATACTTATTTATTCACTATTCTACTATTTCTTCAAGAGTCAGGTCGGTTGACGTTTAGCTACACGAAACTAAAAATCTACATATAAAGATTTTCTTTTAACTCTGATTTTGAATTTGATAGCCTCATCTCTACTTGTTTTGTCATTTAATAGGAGTGCTGTGGAATTAAAATCACACCTTCACTAAAGCCTAAAGCAGTCCATGATACATCACATGTATGGAATAAGCACAGGAACTTTATTTTCTAAACGCTGTTGAGCACACAATCATGTACTGAGTTAAGTCTTACACAATTACAGTTGCACTGACACAACTGCCAAATGAATTAAGCATTTAGCACATGACAATCACTGAATTTACTACCAGATGATTGATGGATTATTGATTAACTGGTTGATTGATGATAGACAGATGATAGAATATACATACATACTCTAACCAACTTTTTTGAAGAAAGTTACTAAGTAAGACATTAATCTCATCCATAGGTGAAAAGCTGAGACTCTAAGTAGATGCGTAGTGTTGCTAGAATTCAAAAGTAGTAAGTGGCAAAGCCTGAATTTGTCTGTCCACTATAAGCGAGAAGGGGCAGGGTGCTTTCTGACTGGTGAAACCCCTGCTCATACACGTCCTCTTTAAACTGGAACTTGAATTTATAAGGAAGGAAAGAATGACTTTCTGATCCCATTTTCCAATTGACTGAAATGATTTAGTAGACACATGCTCCCCTGCAGATCAGCCCTGAGCCCCGTGCTGCACCCTAACCAGGAGTCTCTTACTCCTAAAACGGCTGCAGCCTGGCATCCCCTGCACTTTCAAGCTGGATGTTTGGGTCTGTCTCCTCCTCTATAAAATTGAGGTTAGACAGAATGAGTCCTCCCAATTGCCATAATAGCAATATTTTCCCTTTTTGCTGAAGGGAAAGAACAAGCTAAGAACTGGGAAGACTGAGGTAGACCCCTTATATCCTTCTCATGATGGGTTACTCCCCTATTTCTAGGTTAAGCAGTGAGAGAAAAAATGAACACAGTGCTGTGTATGAAATCGGTAGTCCCAGACCCAATTGCCAGTTCTGCTCCCAACTCACTGTGTGATTTCACAGGTCTCCTCATTAATATAACCTGTGAAGTGACATACCCATTCACGTAAGTGACAACGGGGGGAACTGAAGTAGGGACAAGTACTTTGTTGCTGTTTTTGTTTTGTTTTGTTTTGTTTTCACAGCTTTGCTGAGCTGTAGCTGAAATATACTCTTCCTCCCACACACACCTCCGCACAGGCAATCACTGATTGGCCGTCACTATCGATTAGCTTGCAGTTTCTAGATTTTTAGAAATGGGATAACATGAGGTCTACTCTCTTATCTAGCTCTCTTCTCTCAACCTAGTTATTTGGAGATTCGTCCATCATACTGCATGTATCAATCGTTTTTTTTGTTTGTTTAATTGTTCAGTAGTAGTCTATTTTATGGACATACTAAAATTTGTTTATCTTATTACATATGGATGGGCCTTTGGGTTGTTCCCAGGTTTGGTGTTTTGTGGGGGAACGGGCTGGTTCATACAGCAGATATGTGTGTATTTAGACTATGTACTCCCACGATGTTTTCCAAAGTGGTTGTAGTATTTTATACTCCTAGCAACAGGGATGCAATTTCCAGTTCCTCCACTCCCAGGTCAACACTTGGTATGGTTCATCTTTTTAAATTTTAACCATTCTCATGAATTTGTAGTAATATCCCACTGTGGTTTTAATTCAGGTGTCCCTAATACAAAAGATTTGAGCATTTTTCATGCATTTATTTGCTATCCATATATCTTCTTAGGTGAAGCGTCTGTCCAAGTCTGGCCCATTCCTTTTGGGTTGTTTGTTTTCTCATTAATGAGTTTTAAAGTTCCTTCCATAGTATGGGTACAAATTCATTATAAGAAATGCACTTTTCAGATAATTTCTCCAAGATTTCTCTTTTTATTCTCTTTCCTAATTGACCTGATGTATGAAATGATGCATACATCCACAATATATTAAGAATGAGTCTGAAAGTATTTTATAAACTATATACACTCTCAGGCAAATATATGGTATTGATTATCCACTATTAGACCCCTTCTTCATTGCAGTTGATTATATTCTATGCAGAAACTGAAAGATGGGAGCACTACTTTCAACCATGCTAGGATTTAAGATAGTCTGTTATAAATGTCCACACCCCTCTGAAAGACACATTATACCATTCTGCTTTCCTGTCTTTCTTAAGCAGTAAACCAGATAGAGGAGATACAGCTGACTTCTCCCTCAGATTTAATAGAGAATGCTACTTATTTCTAAAGTACTGCATGTTCTGGCCTGATTTGGTTTGGTGCTGTGTGGTTTTGCCCACTTTCTTGTTATAACTCTTCAGTGAACTGGATATTCATCCAACCACAAAGGAAAAAGCTAATATATGCTGCTGTCTGACCACAGAGTTGGAAAATGTTTTCTCTATCCCCTCTGAGTGAGGAATCCTGAATCTTAACTCTGAACTAAGCTATGGAACAACCTATTGGCTAAGCCATAGAATTGACCAAAGACACAGCTGTTTTTTCATCCTGATTATGGCCCACACCAAATCCCTGGGTGCTTCTAAGTATTAAGGAAATGAAAGGACTAATTCTGTGTCCATGCCTGATAGGTAAGACAGGAAGACAAAAGGGGGTGCAAAAATAAAGAGGTATAAACTTCATTAAACCACATATACACAGAAGACAATAAAGTGAAGTGAACCCGAGAGCTCAGACAGACCCAGCTCTGCTGCTTACTGGCTCCTGACATTGTTGACATTACTTAATGTCTAGCCTTATTCTTTTCAGGTATAATATAGAGACAAGGGTGGTACCTATTTCACGGAGTTGTGAGGGTGAAATTATGTAACATGTAGAAGGACTCAAAGGTCTGGCAAAGAGTTAACACTCAATAAATCCTGTTTTTTCTTTTTTTAATTATTATTACCCACTACCTTTTCCAATATTGCTCAGCTTTTGCTCCAAGTATTTTACTTTCTCCATGTGTGTATATGTTTGTGTGCATATGTGTGTGTGTCATATGCTATAATTTGAGATTTGAGGGATTTTCAGTTTTCATTTTTGTGCCTACCTGCAAAGAGAATTATTGTTTATTCATGATTTGTGTCCATATTTGCTTTGTTTTAGAAAGAAGGAAGGGATGCTCAAAACAGTCCTTTACTAATTAATAAGGCAGATAATTGCACAGATAACATCAAACACTTGGTAGCATGTGATAAATTGCCTCAGAGAATCAAGGTCTATGGAGAAGCAGAATTTGCCATCCCCATAATCCTAACATCTTCTATTTTGACTGAGCACCTAGAAAGGACACCTATCCATCACTTTCACTAAAGTCATTTGAGTTACCCTATGGGTCACAGAATCTGATTTCTGGGAAGATTTTTAAAAATCACTTCAGACAATAAATCAAACCCAGGCACACATAAATTGAAAAGATGGATAAAGAAAACCACTCAGTGGTGATGGAGTTCATCTTTATGGGCATCACTCAAGACTCCCAGCTACAGACCATCTTCTTCGTGGTCTTCCTCTTGGTCTACCTGATC
Organism: Enhydra lutris kenyoni; assembly: GCF_002288905.1. Taxonomy (NCBI): domain Eukaryota; kingdom Metazoa; phylum Chordata; class Mammalia; order Carnivora; family Mustelidae; genus Enhydra; species Enhydra lutris. The sequence goes on along the minus strand of NW_019154106.1, from coordinate 13,710,437 downwards.
AATGTAGTAGGGAACATTGGTATGATTATCCTGATCATAACAGACTCTCAGCTTCACACACCCATGTACTTCTTCCTCTGCAACCTCTCTTTTGTTGACCTGGGCTACTCCTCAGCCATTGCCCCCAGGATGCTGGCTGACTTCTTAACAGAGCACAAAGTCATCTCCTTCTCTAGCTGTGCCACCCAGTTTGCTTTCTTTGTAGGTTTTGTGGATGCTGAGTGTTACGTCCTGGCTGCCATGGCCTATGACCGTTTCGTGGCCATCTGCCGACCCCTCCACTATAGCACGCTCATGTCCAAGCGAGTCTGCTTGGCTCTCATGCTGGGCTCTTACCTGGCTGGCCTGGTGAGTTTAGTGGCCCACACTTCCCTCACCTTCAGTTTGAGTTACTGTGGTTCCAATATTATCAACCACTTCTTCTGTGAAATCCCACCTCTCTTAGCCCTCTCTTGCTCAGACACCTACATCAGCGAGATCTTGCTGTTCAGCCTGTGTGGCTTCATTGAATTCAGCACCATCCTCATCATCTTCATCTCCTATGCTTTCATCCTCATCACCATCATCAGAATGCGCTCCACTGAAGGCCGCCTCAAGGCTTTCTCCACCTGTGGGTCTCACCTTACAGGTGTCACCCTTTTTTATGGCACAGTCATGTTTATGTACCTGAGGCCAACATCCAGCTACTCCCTGGACCAAGACAAGTGGGCCTCTGTGTTCTACACTATTATCATCCCCATGCTGAATCCCTTGATCTACAGTTTACGGAACAAGGATGTGAAAGCTGCTTTCAAAAAACTAATTGGAAAAAAATGTCAAGAGTAACAAAATATGAAAATTTCTTATGTAAAAATGGTAGTGGTCAAAGGACAGTGATAGGAGATAGAAAATGCAGATAGCTTTCTAATGAACACAACTCAGCTACCATCTACTTGCAGTGTTGATCTTAAATTCTATAGGGTTTTCTATAACCCTTAACAGTCTGATATGAAGGAAATATAAATTAATATTTTTGAAAAGCATGCTAAGCTAGATGCATTTGTATTTTACATGACTTTGGCTCACCTATTGCTTAGAAACTGAGACAAAACTTGAAAGGGGAAATAAATGGCCACTCTAAATTATAGTTTTTCAGTCATGAGGTATGACAGATCCAAATGTTGAGAGTTTCTCTACTCTAAAAACAAGTCAGAGAAAATATAGTTAAATATGTAGGGAATGGAACTTGTATGAGAGATGACCTAACTCAGCCTGGGAGCTGAGCTATATGTATTCCTATATTCAACAAAAACTTCTAAGTGCTAAATATGGGCCAGGTTCTGGAGGATACAATCGGAAGACATGCATTTGCCAATGAGGAGTTCGTTGTGCTTCCAGTTACTGTATTATCTGAAACTGCTGCCACCAATGACCAAATCATGAGCTATGCAAACCCCAAGAATAAGAGCTACAAACTGAGGCTCTGCTGTTTATTGCGTGTCCTCAGTTTTCCCTCTGTCTAGCACTTGGTTTCACCTAATAATGACTGGATCTCCTTGGTCTCCCCTGCCTAATATCCAAAAGAGATGGGCATCTGGGTTTTGTTAACTTTACATATTGACATCATTTTAACCTTCAGGGAAGTCCAGACACTCTGGGATCCTAAGAAAGATACAGTTTGGATCAATCCCTGAAGCCAATTTTAGTTGAATTGTAATGTCTGTAACATTAGTAGGATTAGTGCCCTACTCTTCACATCCTAAATCCCTCATGCCTCACCACCCCCTCTTCTATACTACCTTTTATAAGATTTTATTTAGTTATTAAAGAGAGAGAGAGAGCACAAGCGGAGGACTGACTGAGAGAGAGGGAGAAGCAGACTCCCCACTGAGCAGGGAACCTGACACAGGGCTGGATCCCAGAACCCTGAGATCATGACCTGCGCTGAAGGCAGATGCTTAACCGACTGAACCACCCAGGTGCCCCCTCTCCCTCTCTTCTAATATTAGTTAAACCCTAGCCTTTACCTAGGGCACCAGGACTCTTCATGCTTTCCACCATTATCTCCAGGCCCTTATCCAATCATAGTTTCCCTGAGGTATCAATTAACCCTGAGGTATCAATGATTGACAATCGAGGAGACAGACTCCTCTCTGCATGTTCTCAAGGCTACAAATCTTGATTTTGAAAACTTCAGGCTCTCTGCTTAGCAGGGAGCCTGCTTCCTTCTCTCTCTCTCTCTGCCTGCCTCTCTGCCTACTTGTGATCTCTGTCTGTCAAATAAATAAATAAAATCTTTTTTAAAAAATAAATAAATAATTAAAAATTTTAAAAAGGGGCACCTGGGTGGCTCAGTGGGTTAAAACCTCTGCCTTCAGCTCAGGTCATGATCCCAGGGTCCTGGGATCGAGCCCCACATCGGACTCTCTGCTTAGCAGGGAGCCTGCTTCCTCCTCTCTCTCTCTGCCTGCCTCTCTGCCTATTTGTGATCTCTATCTGTCAAATAAATAAATAAAATCTTTAAAAAACAAGAGTGTCAGGGATCAGCAGCAGGTAAAGTGGGCAGACTGAGATGAAGGAAAGCTAAATTTTTCTTAGATATGCTAAAATTTCATCACACCATCAGTTACAAATACTTCCAAGCAATAATGTTCCTATCTGCCCCCTTCTCCCAGTGCAATATAGTCAAATGTCAAGGTAACACAAGAATTATCCTAAAATGTATAGTGTCCCCATTCATTGTGAAAGGTACAAAAGAGTTTTAGGGATAAAAGACCCAGGCTTTGTAATAAGTATCATTATACATAAGATGAAATTTACCTAGTGCAAAATTACACAGCCCTATCATGAATTTCTAAAAACATATTTCCAGTGTCACATTATGAAGAAAGTAGAGCAACTAATGGACAGATGTAGAGCTGACAGTCCAGAAATAGTTCAGAGATTCAGGCTTTGGTGTTTTGTTTTTTTTTAATAATCTAATGTGCAAATCTACACGATGTGTGAAAAATTAAAAAATAGAGCTTTCGTATCTCATTAACTACATTAGCGACTATAATGTAAACCAAGTATACATTATAATTGAAAGAGTAGTTGATTTAGAATCAGGAAGACCTTTGTATCTCATTTCTGCATCTTTACTCAATGACCGTCCTGCTGGAGGACTTCTTTTTTTCTTAATCAATTACTGTATCCAAAGTTAATGATAAAATCTAAAAACTGACCCTTGGCCTACACTTGCCACTCTGACTAATAATGGCAAGTATGCAGGCTTTAGACTATTTAGAAAGAAGCCCTCATGTAGGTTGTGCTATTTTCTTGCCCTGTGCCCATGGGCAAGTTACTGAATCTCTATCAGACTAAGTTTCTTCATCTATTAAATGAGAAGAATAATGCTTACTTTCTAGCATTTTTAAAAAGATGTGATGTCATCTCTGTAAAGAATCTGTCACATAAAAGAAAATAAACATTAGTTGTTTCTATTTTTCCTTCACTTATATCTTAAATATTTATGATTCTGCTGTCGATGTGATGCAATATTGTGAGGTAACTCATTTTTCCCAAGTAATTGGTAATGGAGGTCTGCATATCAAATTTATAATGGCAAGAAAAAGATGGATAGAAGTTGGGTCACCTTAGTCTTCATTCCCACTCCCATCGATAATTAGATCAGATAAATCCCCTAATGGCTCTGAGTGTCTTCATCAAAAAAGTAAGCACTAGAATTTATACCTTATCAATCCTATTAGTTTGCCCAAATAAGTGAATATTATTACTCTAGAATAGACTGCAAATATCACATTTTCCTTTTTTTAAATTTTATTTATTTATTTGAGAGAGAGGAAAAAAATATATGATGGGGAGGGGCAAAGGGAGAGAGACAGAAGCAGACTCTCTGCTGAGCAGGAAGCCTGATGTGGGGCTTAATCCCAGAACCCAGAGATCATGACCTAAACAGAATGCAGATGTTTAACCAACTGAGCCACCCAGGTGTCCCAAAAGTTACATCTTCTATAACTAAAAAAACTTCCTACTCATTCTCCTGGGAGCTTTGAAAAGCAAAAATTGATGCAAAAGTGTATTAAGAGGGGAGATATCAGAATGAGATAAAGTGAAACTAAATTCTTTCTTTTCTGGGGCACCTCCCAGAGAGGGCTTCTCCCCTTCCTGCTTCCCCTGCTTGTGTTCCCTTTCTTGGTGTCTCTCTCTGTCAAATAAATAAATAAAATCTTTTAAAAAATAAAAAATAATAACAATAAATTCTTCTCCCGGGTGCCTGGGTGGCTCAGTGGGTTAAGCCTCTGCCTTCGGCTCAGGTCATGATCCCAGAGTCCTGGGATTGAGCCCCACATCAGGCTCTCTGCTCTGCAGGGAATCTGCTTCCCCCTCTCTCTCTGCCTACCTCTCTGTCTACTTGTGATCTCTCTCTGTCAAATAAATAAATGAAATCTTTAAAAAATAAATAAATAAATAAATAAATTCTTCTCCCTCCACTTTCAAGCTATGTGACCTCAGCTGAGATTTTTTTAAACAATCTGTGCTTAAGATATATATATATATATATGTAATATATATATATATATATATATATCCTGGTTTCATGGATTTGATATCCATAGGGAGATAAAATAAATGCAAATGTCTTGTACTACTGGGGAAAAAACTGCCAAAAGAGAATTGCAGACAATGGGCTGTGGAGAATCACAGGCAACATTCCCTCTTGGGAGATCAGGGAATTTCTATGAAGAAGGGAGATTTTGAGTTATTTTGGAAGCAAAGCCTAGAAATTAAAGAAGGAAGCAACTGGCAGAAGGAAAAAACATAATGAACAAAGGCAAAGAGATTGGAAACCAGGGGACATTTCCCTGGGCCATTTGCCTGGGTGTCCGTGGAAGGATTTGGTGGTGAAGCCGGAACGTAGGTCAAGATCAGACACTAATTTAGGAATGGGAATTCATTGCTTGGAGAGTAGGGAGTTTATCACTTGTGGATTCAAGAGAAGGTTCCTCTTCATTCCTGAAATTCTGTCCCTTGTTCATCCCGAGAGCAACCTTTGGGGAAACCAGTATAACGACATGGACTTTAGGTTGATAAATTCAAGTAGCTCTGACAACCTCAGGCAGGTTTACTGACATAAGATGGTATACTCTTCTTAATGGAGCTTGGATAAATCTCATATTTAGCTTTCTATCTCCTAGGGGAGGAACCCAAAATGAAGTCCCTGCCTTCATTCTCTGCCTTAGCAAGAATGCCTGGAATAACTAGGGTCTGAGATACCTTATCTAGCCCATAGTTATCCCTCTTCCTTAACTCAGGAGCTATAACATTGCCAGAGTCCTTTGTTTGGCATTCCAGGCCCTCTCCCTTAAATCACCTCTCTGGAATGATTTCTTCCTGTTCTCTTTGTCCAAGAGATTCTCCTGCAAAACTATTTCTTGAGTGGCACTCCCATTTTTCTCCCTCTATATCCTTCTAAATGCCCTCTCTTCTCCACTCTGTGCTTCCTTAATAGTCCCAGCTCCACATCTCAGACCATCCAAATTTCTCTCTTCTTTCAAGGACCAACTCAAATACCACTCCTTGAAATGCTCTCTCTCTGAGCTACTGGACTGCTAATAAGCCCCACTCTTCAGAAGCTTATGAAAAGAAAGGTGTGAGATGAACTATTTGACTGCTCCTCACAGCTACCTGCACTGCAAAAACGTGCAGCCAGTTGAGGGCTCTGGGAGTTGCTGTATTGAGATCTGTGTGTTTAACTCTGATCAGGTGTTAATGAGAATAGGACACTAGAGGAGAATTCCATGATAAAATCCACACTATGAATGGCATCCACACATGACATCTGAAATTCTACATTTTCAGCCTCATCCTAGCCATCTCCCTCCATATCCCACCTCCCAGAAGTTCAAGTCATATTGGAATGAAGAATATCATGAAATCTCTCCCTTTGTATACCTTTGTTAATGCTAGGCCTATACTTCAAAGGCCACTAACCCACCTAGAAAACACTGTTTTATATCACAAATCAATCATCACTTCTGTAAATTGCACAAGAGGACTCCCCTCTTCTCATCTGCAAAATGGCACCAATTATACCTGTTTCACGGGGTTGCAGTAAGAATGAAGAATAATCTAACTGTGGCCAGTTGTCCCTCTTGTGCAAGACTATTTTGTTTTTGCCTATTATCCTAGAGTAAGTATCAGTACTTCTACTCCTCACTCTTAAAAAATAGTCAGATATTAAAATATAAGAAAAACCAAAGTAATGCATTTAAGCACTTTGGGGTTTAATAAATGGCAGCTTTCCTCTGTGCTAGAGAAGTATTGGGCCCATACTCCTTTGATATAAAGGCTTCCTTGGTAGACTGCAAAACTTTAAGGTTGTCTCATTTTTTGTCCTCAAGTCCTGGGAATATAATAAGTGAATAATAAATGCTCATTGAACAAATGAATGACCATGCCTTCCTAGACTAGAAAACTACCTGAACCTAGTCCCAACTCTGGGCCTTGGGAAACCTACCAAAAATATATCGGAGATCTTGAAATTCTTAGGACAACAAGTATATTTAAAGATGATGAAACCAGAGTTATAAAAGTTTAAATGGCATGCTGATGTGCTCTTGGCTTTTAAGAATAACAGCAGGTATTGGAACAAAATTTTCTGATTCTTAGTCCAGTGTTCTATAAAATAGGGAAATGTGCAGCTTTAAAGAAAGTGATAGGCATAATCAGAACTGGGGAACCTGTATAAAGATCTTGTCTGTGGCTATATTCAGTCTGATGATTTGATTAGATTGATCAGCTAGGATTGTATTCTGAAGCATTTGTTAAAAGTTTCACATTTGCCCATGACCATAGTGAGCTGAACCCTTGCAAGATCAGATGGGCTGGACAAGTCACTATATCCTAAAGAATTGAGGAAGAGAGGCAAAATAGGTGATGTTATAAAAGAAATAGATCAGCTTTCAGATCATGTTGAAAGAATGGTATCAAGGAGGAATGATAAGTTTCACCATGACTTTCTTCTCCTTCAATATTTTACAATCCTCATACTTACTGACTGGAATACTAAATTAATGTTTTTCACTTTAAGGGGGAAGATACTCATTAAGAAAGTTGGTGACTTGACATATGACCACAGTGTGTATTTTATCCTCTATACCTTATAGTAATGACATTAAAACCTTTCAACATTGCATTATTATCCTTAAAATTAATTAACCAAGTCCAAAAAGTAAAACCATAAAAACATTTCAAAAGAAATTTTCACAGGTTTATGATGTATAAATCTGGTTACAAATTTGTAATAAATCTATTCCAGAGAGGACAGAGATACCTAGATATAGGTAAAGACATGATTGATTGATACATAGAGATGATCTAATCCAACAACAATCTTATTTTGTAAATGGAGGAAATGAGGTTCACAGAAATGGAATGACTTCTTCATAGTAACATAGCTAAATTAAAACCGTGAAATTACTTCATTATTCTCGTTCCAAATGTAGTCTCTTATAATACACAATAATACTGATTAGTCAAGCTCTGAGAGAATGCATTTTATGGCAACAGTCTCTCCTCTAATTATTTTATTTACTCTAGGCTTTAATTTTATTTCAATATGAACAAAATGCTAGTTAGTACTTACCCTAGCTATACTGTTAATCTCATTAACATAATCCCAAACAAATGTAGGAAGGAAATAATTCAATAGGACATCTGATGTTGTGAAAGACCAATAATTGCTGAGTTCACCATTATTTGTGTTAATCTTAAAATTAATTGTCTTTTGTTCTAGCAATGATCCTCATATACAGTACATAGAATTATCAGTTAAATGTCTTTAAGTGTTACATTTTCCTTTTCTGTCCAAAGAAACAAGTCTAGAAAGGACAAAAGTTTGCTTGAAAAGGTTGAGCTGGATGGGAAACAAACTGAGGGTTGCTGGAGTTACTGCCTGCTCAGTGGGGGAATGGGGTAACTGGGTGATGGGCATTAAGGAGGGCACTTACTGTGATGAGCACTGGGTGTTGTATGCAGTTGATGAATCACTAAATTCTACTCCTGAAATTAATAATACAGTATGTGTTAACTAAATTGAATTTAAATAAAAAATTTAAAAAGAAAAGAAAAGACAAGTTCTAGCTAGGCACTAGGATAGGGCATGGGCTGCTTGAATTGCATTATTATTCTTCATTCACCCAACTCCAAGTTACTACTGATCAAAACAAACTAGTCAGAATGAATCGATTAAGTCAAGCATTTGGTCTAAATAAATATTTTTAGAAAAAATACACAAAAATATTCACTTCAGTTTGTTTTCATATTCTGGTATGTCTCCCCCCCTCCATGAGAAAAGCTTTGCAATTTTTTTGCATTTTTAACTAATTCATTCATTTATAGAGCTGAGAGGCAAGATGGATTAGTAATTTTTGTGAAACAAAAGATAAACTTTCTATTTGTTGTACCTTCAGGCATTTCATGTCTCTTCAAAACTAATTTAATTTTGTTTCTAATTAATTAATAGCCAACTAAGTATGTAGTTCTTGTTTGATAGTAAATGAGAGAATTTTAAATGTTACTTTTCACTTTAAATTGTTCAGAAGAAAGTTGGTTAGAAGTATATGTTTCATCTTTGTCCATGTATTAAGCAAATATGTGATATATAAAGCCATCTGTATATTAAGGCAAATAGACAAGAAAAGCATCCTGCTATGTAGTGAATTTGACTAGTTGGTTAGTGATTTTGCTTTTTAATTTTTTTAATTTAATTTAATTTGTGTGTGTGTTCCAAAATTCATTTTACTTTTTCTTAATTTAATTTAATTTGTGTGTGTGTGTGTATTCCAAAATTCATTGTGCTCCATGCAATATGTGCCCTGCTTAATACTTTTTTTTAAAGATTTCATTTATTTATTTGACAGAGAGAGAGAGATCACAAGTAGGCAGCGAGGTAGGCAGAGAGAAAGAAGGAGAATCAGGCTCCCTGTTGAGCAGTGAGTCCGATATGGGGCTCGATCCCAGGACCCTGAGATCATGACCTAAGAAGAAGGCAGAGGCTTAACCCACTGAGCCACACAGGAGCCCCTCCTTATTACTTTTTTTTTTTAAGATTTTATTTATTTATTGACAGAGAGAAAGAGATCACAAACAGGCAGAGAGGCAGGCAGAGAGAGAGAGGGAAGCAAGCTCCCCGCTGAACAGAGAGCCCGATGCGGAACTTGATCCCAGGACCCTGAGATCATGACCTGAGCTGAAGGCAGAGGCTTAACCCACTGAGCCACCCAGGAGGGCCACCTCATTACTTTTTAAGACAATTTTAAACTAGTGGAGTCCACTTTACCTATATTCCATCAGAGGTACCTTATTTACTGATTGTGTGTGGCATTCATATTTAGGTGGGAGAAATGGTTGCATTTTAGTTGTTGAATATCTGTGAAAGTGAATAACCTTTTTTTATTTTATTCTAAATCATAAAACAACAAGTGAGAAAATTTAGAAGTATGGTAACTAGCTTAATAGCATGTTAATCAAAGGCTATATTTAAGCTTATTAAGTACAATAATGCTGTTATATTTTCTATTCTCTTAATTCAAAAAATAATTCTTTTTAAAGATAACACTGGTTGAAAAGCTTCAAAACACAAGAAATATTCATTTCCATAAATTTGTGAGATAGATATATTTATATAGATATATAGATAGATAGATAGATTCCACACAGCAACCGGAAAACCTTTCCAAAAATGTAAGTTGTGTCATACCACCCTCCTTCATAATACTTACATTTTACTAAGAATAAATCTTTACTCCTAACGCAGTCATCTCAGCCCTGCATGGTCGGACTGCTGCATGAAATTTAAATGAAGTGATATTTCAATAGATTTGTTGCAAAACAGGGCTATATATAAGGGGTTAAAATCGGTCTCACACAAAGTAGATGCAGTCTTGTTTCCTTGTAAACTACAAAATTAAGACAGATGTAGGGGCGCCTGCGTGGCTCTGTAGGTTGAGGAACTGCCCTCAGCTCAGGTCATGATCCCGGAGTCCTGGGATCGAGTCTCACATCTGGCTCTCTGCTTGCCAGAGAGTCTGTTTCTCCCACTGACCTCTCTCCTCTCATACTCTCTCTCTCATTCTCTCTCTCTCTCAGATAAATAAAATATTTTTTAAAAAAGACAGATGTAAAATGTTACATCCAAAAACCGTTATCTGAAGTTCTCTACTTGAGTTAAAATTTCAGAATGTTTCTCTATATGAAGATGATTTAGATCCTCCAGACAGGAGTAAAATCTTTCATCTTACAGTTATAATTTCAAACAATTAATTTCAGGCAGTCTGATTTTAGAGAACCAAGATTTCTCAAGGAGTAAGCAAACAGTCATTCAATAAAGGGAGTTGTTTTCACACATTAAAGCCATCATTTGTCCTTGGGGAAATGTGTTTCCTAATGAGTTTGTAGCTGTATTTATGCGTCCATTATGAATGGCAAGAGAAACATCGGCTGTCCAAGGTTTTATTGTCTCACTTCATATTCAGAAGTCAATTATCTTAGATTAACAATTAACTCTAGTGTCCCATTAAGACCCTTCATGTCCTCTGTTTTGCAATAGCTCTCCTTAAAGCTCCTTTCACATCCTGGTTCCTTAGGCTATAGATCAAGGGGTTGAGCATGGGTGTGATCACAGTGTAGAACACTGCAATGATCTTGCCCCCCGCCCTGGAGGACTTCGACTGGGGTCTCATGTACATGAAAATGGCAGTTCCATAGAATAAAGCCACCACTGTCAGATGGGAGGCACAGGTGGACAGTGCCTTATGCCTCCCGGAGGCTGACCGTATCCTGAGAACTGATAGAAGGATTCGGGCGTAGGAAACAACAATGAGGAGAAAAGGGATGAAGACGATGATGATACTGAAGATAAAAACAACCAGCTCAGTAAATGAGGTGTCAGTGCAAGCCAACCTCAAGATGGAAGGGACCTCACAAAAAAAATGGTTCAGGACGTTGGGCCCACAGTAGGGCAAACTCAAGGTGAGGACGTTGATAACCATGGAACTCAGGAAGCTGCTGGACCAAGAAATGGCTGCAAATTGGACACAGATGTTTTGGTTCATAATGACAGTATAATGGAGAGGATGACAAATGGCTACATATCTGTCATAAGCCATGACCCCAAGGAGAACACATTCAATCATTCCAAAGGAGAGGGAGAAGTACATCTGAGTAGCACAACTAGAGAATGGGATGGTCTTTTTCCCCATCATGTTGGACAGCATTTGTGGGACATTAGTGGATGTGTAGCAGATATCCAGAAAGGATAAATTAGTGAGGAAGAAGTACATGGGGGTTTGGAGACGAGGTTCTATCTGAATAATAGTGATAATTATAATATTCCCCACCACTGTTAATAAATAAAAGAACAAGAACATAATAAAAAGAATGAGCTGCACCTTTGGCTGAGATGAGAGTCCCAGGAACACAAATTCAGTCACGGTGAAGTTTGTTTTTATCATACTCACTTTTCAGGCCACTTCCCTCCCTCTCACCTGAAGAACCATCCACCTGAAGAAAAACTTAAAATGTCCTATGTGGATAGCAGTGTTGGAAACTCAAAACAAGTAAGAAAGCAAAGAAACGTCTTGATCTGAAATTACATCTTGAGTATCTGAGTTGTTTACAAATGGAAAGCTTTTCTTCTACTTTTGGAGGGCATATTCTCTTGATGAGATTAAGAATTTCCCATTCAATTACTGATTGAGTTGAGCAGATATTCTTGACTTTTCTCCAAGGGTATGCTTTTTTGCCTGTTCATAATCGGTCCAAAACCTATTCATTCTTCATTCTTCAAAGCTTTACTCATGGCTCACCTCTTTTAAAAGATCCAATTATGTCTTTGCTCCACACCTAATAACAGAGCAGCATGACGTAGAACTTAAGTAATAAACAGTGAAGGGCATTACTTCATGCACTAACCTAAAAGTAAAGGCAGGAACAGCAGCTTGTACTTCTTCTGTATCACTCTGAGGCAAACATCTCATGCTTGGACACCCTGATACCCTTAAGAAAAAAGACTGCACATACCATCAATAAAACCAGTCATGGGTCACACCAATGACCAGTTCTACCAACCTCACCATTTCCATACTGTGGGGTCTTGGGTAGTTTCATCATACATAAAGTGGGAATAATTGATAGAATAATGGGAATAAATTTTTGCAGATTACATTAAATAATGTGAATAAAGAATTTAAGACAATGTCTACATGTAGGAAATAATCCACAAATAACAACTATTATTAATAGTTCTACTAATGTGGGCACCTGGGTGGCTCAGCAGGTTAAGCCTCTGCCTTCAGTTCAAGTCATGATCTCAGGGTCCTGGGATCGAGCCCCGCATCAGGCTCTCTGCTCAGCAGGGAGCAGGCTTCCCCCTCTTTCTCTGCCTGCCTCTCTGCCTAGTTGTGACCTCTCTCTCTGTGTTAAATAAATAAATAAAATCTTTTAAATAATAGTTCTACTAATGTACAGCGATGCTACATTTATCTTGAATTCAGTTCTCTAATAAAAACTGTTTCAGAGAAATATTAATAAAAAAGATCCAGAAAACTAAAGTTACCAGGTCTATTCATTGAGAACTCCTTAGCCCTGACCCTGTACCTACTTACCCTAAATTTATTTATGCACCAAGTTAGCATGTTCCTTTAATGACTCGCAGCCATGAACAGATGAAAAGCAGTGAGAACACAGATAGGAGGTAAAGAAGAGTCCTACAGGTAGGTACCATTACAGCAACCAGAGAAAGCTGACAATCATTCACTTGTCCATTTGTTCACCCTTTTTGTGTCTTTCTTTTTCATTCTTTCTTTCAAAAATATCTCTGTGATAATCTAATATGTACCAGATGCTGCGTATACACTGGTAAATACTACAAATACTTTCCACAGTCTCAGAGCTTACGTTCCAGTGGAAAGGTGTGATGAAGGAAACAGCCCCAACCCTGAGAGCATGGGGAATCTTATCAGGAACATTTAAGAACCAAGTAGTTGTGGGTCATGAAAAAGACTACTTTAGGTAACACATCCTTTCTCAAATAATATTGATTTCCATGTAGTATCTTTTAAAGGGCTTTCTTATGGAGCGTCAGGGTGCTCAGTCAGTTAAGTGTCTGCCTTCGGCTCAGGTCGTGATCCCAGAGCCCTGGGATGGAGCCCGCTGTTGGGCTCCCTGCTCAATGGGGAGTCTGCTCCTTCTTCCTCTACCTCTGCCCCTGGTACTCATGCATGTGCTCTCTCTCTCTCTCTCTCTCAAATACATATATACAATCTTTAAAAATAATAATAATAATAAAGGGCTTTCTTATATTTTGATTTAAATCAGGGCTTTTCAAATCAAATAATTCAGTGAACTGATAAAACTAAATTATCTAAAATCTGAAGTCCAGGGATAAAGGAGGGATGGGCCTGGAAAGAGGAGAGAGAGGTTACGTTACAGTCCTGTTTTCACCAGGAGCAACAGGAAAGGAAGCGAGCAAGGAGGTTATACAGCTCCTTTCCAGGTCCTTCAATCAGCACTAATCAAGTTCTGCTGCAAATAAGAAATGTTTTGGTGATTTTAAGAGTGATTATAATGACAAGTGACATCCTCAATGAGTCTCAGTTGACAAGATGGCACACAATCAGATCACACCACTGGTGGTGCAGTACATGGAACTGACCACAGGAGAGAAAGATGACATGCCTGGGGGCTTTGTGCAATCCTGACACGAACCTGGACCAACTGTCCTTCTCTGTAGGGTTGGGGGCAGGGTAGCCTCAGAATTGATACACAAGATAAATGAGATAATGCATGTAAAACATCTAAAACAGAGTTAAACATATATAGTAAGGGCTCAATATATGTTAACTATTATCATTATCATTCATATATGATCATCATTAGAGGATCTTCAAGTGTACAAATGTGAAATATTTGTATCCTCACCCACTCCCTTATAGGGCAGAGAGACTAAGTCTTTAAGACAGTAAATAACTCGCCTTAAATCATTGAATTACTGAATCTACATGCAAACACCTACAACACACATATATATAATATAGCTATATCTACAGTAATAAAGCCACACCAAATGAAATAGTCCTGGTCCCCTATGCATGTATGTATGCATAGAATTGTGTTCACATGAGGGAACATAAATATACTGGTTCAAAATTTAAACTGTCTCTATATTTTGAAGGCTCAATGAAGGAGGACATTCCCTTAGTTCCTCTAAAAGTACAAGTTGCCTTTAAAACATTTTTAGTCGCTTGATGGCTGAAGCCACTCAAAGTGAGTTAGAACCCACTCAGCTGTCAGTTTCCAGGTTACAAATCTGTTTCTATTCCTATCAGAACACAGAGTTGCAAATCCATTGTAAGGATAAGAGGAATAAAGACACTTTATAAATGAATGTATCTCCCATAATATGAAGCAAACTCACCAAATTAAATACAGGTTGAAAAAGTTCTAGATGGTTTGTAATTAATTACCTGTAATTCAACACAGGCATCTCAACCAAGCAAGTAACACCTAGCGAACTGCACACCCTTTGTGCTACCTCACAAGGTAAAAGCTACTGTTACTAATTGCCTCTTCCACTCCCCTGCCTGCGACACTCATATTCAAGCATGCATGAAGTCTTCTTGGAAACCCTAATCTAATTCATCCAGACAGAGTTAATCAGAGTCCCTTCTGCTGAACCATTTCCACCCTTTGAACATACTCAATTTTTGTACTTATATGTGTGTGTATTAGTTATGAGTCTATCTCTCCAATGGCTTTGGGTTTCTAGTGATCCTGCCGTATTTGTTTTTCCATTCCCTACCACATAATAAGCACCATTAAACATCGATTAAAAACTCGGGATGCCTGGGTGGCTCAGTTGGTTAAGCTGCTGCCTTCAGCTTGGGTCATGATCCCAATTCCTGGGATGGAGTCCCACATCAGGCTCCCTGCTTGGTGGGGAGCCTGTTTCTCTCTCTGCCTCTGCTTGCCACTCTGCTTGCTTGAGCTCGCTCTCTCTCTCTCTCTCTCTGACAAATAAATAAATAAATAAAATCTTTAAAAAAAAACCCTCAAACCTTCCTATTTCCTATTTTTCTTAAGGTTTAAGCTCAGATTAAGAAAAAATTCACCCTCATGCTAGCCATAATTTTAGTCAAAGAATATAGTCCAGCAAAATCATTTACTCTCTAATTGCCTCTTTTTTCTAAACAACACTGCTTATGGCTCAGAAAGCCATCTAATTCAGTTTGGGGAAAAGGGTGGGGGGAATGGTTAATGTGGCTTGATGCCAAGAAGGTATGATGTGTGCTGACAAACTTTACTCAGCTCAGGTTATTTTTGGCATCATATAGACACTGCATATCAGGCATTTTATGTGTTCACAGAAAAATGACTCCTCTTTCTGTTCTGCAAGTCACAGGAAGAAATCTAAGATACATTTTACATCAAACTAGAGAAGTCTAGTGTGCCTTCATAAATTCAGGATTTTCAAAAGCTAAACCTTTAATTGTTGTAATCCAAATCGTTTGTACAACTGAATACACTGTTTTTTCTAACTTGTAGCTAAATTGTTTATTAAGTTTGGTAGATATATTTGATATACATCAATGATATTGTTGCTCTTCGATAATATCTCCTTTCCCAAGGATAAGTTTGCACGACACCCTAGTATAGGGGGTGAAAATCAGCTCTGGGAAAGGACAACCTAAATATGAATTATGACTCCAATAGTTCTGTGCGACTTGGGTGAGTTTCTGAACTTTTCTAAGCCTCTTTTATCTCCTAGGTTAAGTGGGAACTGTATTACTATTTTATTCATAAGATTATTTTCAATTATATATTATTTTATATATTAGAAAGTCCACCTAGCAGTTTTAGCATAGTATCTGACACATAGTGAGAACTTAAAAAATTATAGTTCACAATATTATATAAACTTCGGGTTTATCCAATTTACTATAAATAAACTTGTGTTAGAGCAGAAGGACTACAAGACATAATTATATTGGAAGTTACTTCATACATCACTGTAGAAACATTTAGAGCCTACACAACCTCATACAATCCCTACATGTGTATGAAATGTCAAAATCTGTGATTCTTTCATTGATTATCAGTTCATCCATCAATGAAATTTATTGTTAAAAATTGATCTGAGGACTAAGAATTTTAAAAATTAAGAAAACTAGAGATAGCATCATAATCCTGTTTCCTACCCCATTAAAGAAAACCATCAGGAAAACCTACCAGGAAGACTTTTCCTGTGAATCCATTACTGAGTTTTGAAAATTATCCTAGAAAAAAAATGATTTTTTTTGTAAAAACACCACTTACAATGTTTACAAATTGTGCCGTAGATGATAATTTACCAGATGATAATTTGTGAATTAGTTTCACAAAGCCTTTTAAACAAATAAGACAGATTTGGTTTTGATGCAGCATGAAGGAGAAGGGGGAAAATATAAAAGCAGGGTCCCCTGGGAGGCCATGCTCTGAGAGGGGTCCAACTCTGCACACTGGCAAGAATGCCATGATAGTTGGGATGACTGGGTGCCTCAGATGGTTAAGCATCTGCCTTTGGCTCAGGCCATGATCCCAGGGTCTTGGGATCAAGTCATGCCTCAGGCTCCCTGCTCAGTGGGGGAGTCTGCTTCTCCCTCCCTCCCTGCCTCTCCCCCTACTTGTGCTCTCTCTGTCTCTCTCTTTCTCTCTCAAATGAATAAATAAAATCTTTTTAAAATGCCATGACTGTAAATATTATGACACAAGTTAACAAATTGTGATGTTCAGTGGAGGCAATTAGATCATCCCTCCAACCCACCTGCAAAATAAACTTTCTCTATGGGAAAGAAAAAAAAAAATCACCAAAAAAGAAAATGGTATTAATTGCTGCATATTATAATTCTCTATTACATGACATTTTTAGGTATATTAGATATATTTAGGTATATTAGGTATATGCTAATATTAAATTGCATCTTTACAACTCCAAAATATAGTTACATTCATTTTAATGATGAGAAAATTGAAGATCAGAGAAGCTATACAGAGTTCTCAGAGTATTTAGCGGAACCATAATTTGTACTTCAAGCCTGCCTAATTCTAAAGTCTTCTATTTAAATAACTAGTAGTTCTATTTTATTATTTTTTTATATCTCAGTAGACAATTGCAATCATAAACACAGAAGATAAAACATACCCTAAGGCCATAAGCAATGTATAGAAATAATACCTGTCCTCACCACAGACTCATGTACACAAAACCCCATAAAAGACAGCTGACATGATATCCATGTACAAAAAAACACAATTCCTTGGAGATAAAAGTTAATCTCTTTTTATGGTAACCACAGATGAGATAGTACTATACTCCAAGTCCTTTTATAGATAAAACATAAAGATAATTAATACATACATAGTGCAATCCCTAAGTCATCTGAGTTTTCTCACTTTAGGACCTTAGCCTGAACTTTAGATTCTTGTGGGATAATGTCCCAGATCAGTAATTAAAACTTAATTATTTATTCTGAGGGATTCCTGGTTGAGGCTTCTGTTGGTTGTTCTCCTTCTCCTTGCCTGCGTGTGGACCTGTACCATGGTTAAAGTGACCCTTCCAAATGATGAGAGCATCCTCATCCTTCAGAATTGCCTAATACTGGTAATCATGAACAGGAGTGCATTCGTCATAACAGCAAAACCTAAAAAGCAGGGTGCAGAGACCAAACATAGTGCCATTTCCTGGAATCTACTAGAACTTAGGAATTTCCTGGAATCTACTAGAACTTACTAGAACTCATGTTGCTATTATACTCTCAACTATCCACAGAGCAAATTTGAACCCAACATTCCCCTCTCCCTGATCATAGCAAACCCTGGAACCATCTACTATTGCATAGTAACAAAACACAAACTTTATAAGGACACAGTATGACCAGCACGGGGACTTCCCAGATGTGACCTCAAACATACCACTTCACTTCCATGAGCCTCAGCTAATTCATCTATAAAATGGACATAAAAATACCCAGACAACTACATGACTCTCTTGTTATAAAACTAAAGTGAGGAAATGAAGAAAAAGAGAAAGAAAACAAAGAAGGAAGAGAGAAAGAGAGGGAAGTAAAAGTTAATAGCAATTAAGTCCTTCCAATGTACAAAGAGCCACATAATCAATTCATGCCTCCACATAATGATCACTTAATCTGGTAATTCTCAAATCCTGAATGGCTGTAGTTCAGTTTTAATATCAATGCCCAGACTTATCCTGAATCAGTTAAATTATAGTTCTTGATGATAGGACTCTGGCATAAGTATTTTTAAAAGCTCCCCAAGTGAGCCCATAAAGCCTGATTTTCCAATATTTTTACTGGAAATACAGTAAAAATACACTTGTGGATCTACCCAAAACAAAGCTCAAAATACTCAACCTCTTAGGGAGTCCCATATTGTTACTTCTACATTTTCCCTATTGTATTCCAACATTTGAGCCTCAAATTCTGGGAAACAGAGAGGATGCCACTAGCCTAAAATCCAGAAGGAGCAATCACTTTCCTAGGCTTCGATAATTTGTAAGTGATACAGAAAGCACTCAAAGTTTTCTCACAGTAATACATTAATTGTCTAAGGCCAGGGTCAGCAGAAGACCTATTAAAAATTCTGGGGGCCTGACCACCCAGTAATTACACTACTAGGGATTTACCCCAAAGATACAAATGTAATGATCGGAAGGGAAACATGCACCCCAGTGTTTGTAGCAGCAGTGTCCATAAGAGTCAATGTATGGAAAGAGCCAAGATGTCTGTTGACAGATGAATGAATAAAGAAGATGTGGTTCATATATAAAATGGAATATTATTCATCCATAAGAAAGGATGAATATTTATCATTTACATTGATGCAGATGGAACTGGAGGGTATTATGCTGAACAAAGTAAGTCAGTCAGAGAAAGACAATTATCATATGGTTTCATTCATATCTGGAAGATAAGAAACAATGAATAGGATCATAGGGGAAGTGATGGAAAACTGAATAGGAAGTCATCAGAGAGGGAGAAAAACTGAGAGACTCTTAACTATAGAAAACAAACTGAGGGTTGCTGGAGGGGAGGGAGGGTGGGAGGAATGGGGTAGTTGAGTGATGTGCATTAAAGAAGGTACATGATGTAATGAGCACTGTGCTATACACCACTGGTGAATTATTGAGCTCTACATCTGAAGCGAATGATGTACTATAAGTTGGCTAATTGAATTTAAATTAAAAAATAAAAATAAAAAAATTCTGGAGGTTTTTTGAAGCAATATGGGATCCTACTAATGACATGATGACATAATCATCATATAGAAATCATATAGAAAATCATACAGAATCATATAGAAATCATATACAAAATCATATAGAAAATCACTATATAGAAATAATATAGAAAACCCAAAAGACTCCAGTCAAAACCTGTTAGGACTAACAACAACAACAAAATTCAGTAGCACTCCAGGATAAAAAATCAATATACAGGACGCCTGGGTGGCTCAGTTGGTTAAGCAACTGCCTTTGGCTCAGGTCATGAATCTGGAGTCCCCGGATCAAGTCCCCCATCAGGCTGCCTGCTCAGTGGGGAGTCTGCTTCTTCCTCTGAACTCTCCCCTCTCATGCTCTCTCTCTCTCTCTCTCTCTCTCATTTTGTCTTTATCTCTCTTTCTCAAATAAATTTTAAAAATCTTTAAAAAAATCAATAAACAAAAATCAGTTGCATCTCTATGCACTAACAATGAGCTATCTGAAAGGGAAATTAAGAAAACAATCCCATTTACTATAGCTTCAAAATGAATAAGATACTTAGAAATAAATTTAACCAAGGAGGTGAAAGATCTGTACACTAAAAACTAAAACCCATTGATGACAGAAAGTGAAAAAGACACAGTAAATGAAACAATAGCCAGGGTTTATCATCAGAAAGAATAAGGTTGTTAAAACGTCCATACGACTTTAAAAGGCCCATACTACCCAAAGCAATCTATCAATTCAATGTAATCCTCACCAAAATATCAATGTCATTTTTCTCAGAAATATTAAAAAATGTTTTTAATGCATATGGAACCACAGAAGACCAGGAGTAACCAAAAAATATCTTGAGCAAGAAGAACAAAGTCGGTGGCATCACACTTTCTGATTTTATAATATATTATAAAATATAGTAATTAAAGATTACGGTACTGGAATAAAAACAGACATATACATGAGCCCAAAATAAACCTACATATACATGATCAGCAGATCTTCAACAAAGGTACAAAAAACACACAATGGGGACAAACAGTCTCTTCAGTAGATGTTGAGAAAACTAGATATCATACACAGAAGGGTGAAATTGAACTTTTATCACACATCATATACAAACATCAACTCACAATGGGTTTCAAACTTAAATGTAAGAACTGAAACTGTAAAGCTACTAGAAGAAAATATAGGGGAAAAGGCTTACCAACGTTCTCAGTGCAGATTCTTTTCCGCACTCAGTGCCCTCTGGTGGGCATTTGTAATGGAGCGCAAGTATCTTCACTGTCCTTTTCAAGAGTTCCATCCCTATACCTCCCTCAGACTTCCTTGTCAGTAACTTTCCAGTTTTATTCCCCCTGTTCAGAAAGTCAGTCCACTACTTACTGTTCATATAAACAGTATAGAGACAAAATTCATTCCACCACTCTTTCTATACTCAAAGAAGACACCTGATATTTTGCATGATTTTTGCACACTTAAGACCTAAATTTATAGGGAGGAGTCAAGATGGCGGAGAAGTAGCAGGCTGAGACTACTTCAGGTAGCGGGAGATCAGCTAGATAGCTTATCTAAAGATTGCAAACACCTACAAATCCAACGGGAGATCGAAGAGAAGAAGAATAGCAACTCTAGAAACAGAAAATCAACCACTTTCTGAAAGGTAGGACTGGCGGAGAAGTGAATCCAAAGCGACGGGAAGATAGACCTCGGGGGGAGGGGCCGGCTCCCGGCAAGCGGCGGAGCAACGGAGCACAAAATCGGGACTTTTAAAAGTCTGTTCCGCTGAGGGACATCATTCCAGAGGCTTAACCGGGGTGAAGCCCACGCAGGGTCAGCGTGGCCTCAGGTCCCGCAGGGCCACAGAAGGATCGGGGGTGTCTGAGTGTCACAGAGCTTACAGGTATTAGAACAGGGAAGCCGGCTACAGAGACAGAGCCCAGGAGTGAGCTCTAAGCTCAGGGTTACCTTGAACCGGTCGCAGCCTCGGTCAGCTCGGAGCACGGAGCACGGAGGGTGACGGGAGTAAATCGGCGCTGTTCTCTGAGGGCGCACTGAGGAGTGGGGCCTCGGGCTCTCGGCTCCTCCGGGCCGGAGACCGGGAGGCCGCCATCTTCATTCCCGCCCTCTGGAACTCTACGGAAAGTGCTCAGGGAACAAAAGCTCCTGAAAGCAAACCTGAGCGGATTACTCAGACCGGCCCCGGGTAAGGGCAGTGCAACTCCGCCCGGGGCAAAGACACTTGAGAATCACTACAACAGGCCCCTCCCCCAGAAGATCAACAAGAAGCCCAGCCAGGACCAAGTTCACCTACCAAGGAGTGCAGTTTCAATACCAAGGAGAGCAGTGGAATTCCAAAGGAGGAGAAAGCAAAGCACGGAACTCATGGCTTTCTCCCCATGATTCTTTAGCCTTGCAGTTAATTTAATTTTTTTTCTTTTTCAACTTATTTTTCTTCTTCTGCTAAATTTTTTTAACTTTTACCCTTTTCTTTTTTAACGTTTTTTAACTAGTTTATCTAATATATACATTTTTTTTCCTTTTTATATTTTTTCTTTATTGGTTTTCTTTTTTTAATTGTTTCTTTTTTTTTTTTTTCTTCTTTCTGAACCTCTTTTTATCCCCTTTCTCCCCCCTCACGATTTGGGATCTCTTCTGATTTGGCTAAAGCATATTTTCCTGGGATTGTTGCCACCCTTTTAGTATTTTACTTGCTCCTTCATCTACTCTTATCTGGACAAAATGACAAGGCGGAAAAATTCACCACAAAAAAAAGAACAAGAGGCAGTACCAAAGTCTAGGGACCTAATCAATACAGACATTGGTAATATGTCAGATCTAGAGTTCAGAATGACGATTCTCAAGGTTCTAGCCGGGCTCAAAAAAGGCATGGAAGATATTAGAGAAATCCTCTCAGGAGATATAAAAGCCCTTTCTGGAGAAATAAAAGAACTAAAATCTAACCAAGTTGAAATCAAAAAAGCTATTAATGAGGTGCAATCAAAAATGGAGGCTCTCACTGCTAGGATAAATGAGGCAGAAGAAAGAATTAGCGATATAGAAGACCAAATGACAGAGAATAAAGAAGCTGAGCAAAAGAGGGACAAACAGCTACTGGACCATGAGGGGAGAATTCGAGAGATAAGTGACACCATAAGATGAAACAACGTTAGAATAATTGGGATTCCAGAAGAAGAGGAAACAGAGAGGGGAGCAGAAGGTATATTGGAGAGAATTACTGGAGAGAATTTCCCCAATATGGCAAAGGGAACAAGCTTCAAAATCCAGGAGGTTCAGAGAACCCCCCTCAAAATCAATAAGAATAGGTCCACACCCTGTCACCTAATAGTAAAATTGACAAGTCTTAGTGACAAAGAGAAGATCCTGAAAGCAGCCCGGGAAAAGAAGTCTGTAACGTACAATGGTAAAAATATCAGATTGGCAGCAGACTTATCCACAGAGACCTGGCAGGCCAGAAAGAGCTGGCATGATATATTCAGAGCACTAAACGAGAAAAACATGCAGCCAAGAATACTATATCCAGCTAGGCTATCATTGAAAATAGAAGGAGAGATTAAAAGCTTCCAGGACAAACAAAAACTGAAAGAATTCACAAATACCAAACCAGCTCTACAGGAAATATTGAAAGGGGTCCTCTAAGCAAAGAGAGACCCTAAAAGTAGTAGATCAGAAAGAAACAGAGACAATATACAATAACAGTCACCTTACAGGCAATACAATGGCACTAAATTCATATCTCTCAATACTTACCCTGAATATTAATGGGCTAAATGCCCCAATCAAAAGACACAGGGTATCAGAATGGATAAAAAAACAAAACCCATCTATATGTTGCCTACAAGAAACTCATTTTAGACCTGAAGACACCTCCAGATTTAAAGTGAGGGGGTGGAAAAGAATTTACCATGCTAATGGACATCAGAAGAAAGCAGGAGTGGCAATCCTTATATCAGATCAATTAGATTTTAAGCCAAAGACTATAATAAGAGATGAGGAAGGACACTATATCATACTCAAAGGAACTGTCCAACAAGAAGATCTAACAATTTTAAATATCTATGCCCCTAACATGGGAGCAGCCAACTATATAAACCAATTAATAACAAAATCAAAGAAACATATCGACAATAATACAATAATAGTAGGGGACTTTAATACTCCCCTCACTGAAATGGACAGATCATCCAAACAAAAGATCAACAAGGTAATAAAGGCCTTAAATGACACACTGGACCAGATGGACATCACAGATATATTCAGAACATTTCATCCCAAAGCAACAGAATACACATTCATCTCTAGTGCACATGGAACATTCTCCAGAATAAATCACATCCTGGGTCCTAAATCAGGTCTCAACCATTATCAAAAGATTGGAATCATTCCCTGCATATTTTCAGACCACAATGCTCTGAAGCTAGAACTCAATCACAAGAGGAAATTTGGAAAGAACCCAAATACATGGAGACTAAACAGCATCCTTCTAAAGAATGAATGGGTCAACCAGGAAATTAAAGAAGAATTGAAAAAATTCATGGAAACAAATGATAATGAAAACACAACAGTTCAGAATCTGTGGGACACAACAAAGGCAGTCCTGAGAGGAAAATATATAGCGGTACAAGCCTTTCTCAAGAAACAAGAAAGGTCCCAGGTACACGACCTAACCCTACACCTAAAGGAGCTGGAGAAAGAACAAGAAAGAAACCCTAAACCCAGCAGGAGAAGAGAAATCATAAAGATCAGAGCAGAAATCAATGAAATAGAAACCAAAAAAAAACAATAGAACAAATCAACGAAACTAGGAGCTGGTTCTTTGAAAGAATTAATAAGATCGATAAACCCCTGGCCAGACTTATCAAAAAGAAAAGAGAGAGGACCCAAATAAATAAAATCATGAATGAAAGAGGAGAGATCACAACGAACACCAAAGAAATACAGACAATTATAAGAACAGACTATGAGCAACTCTACGCCAACAAATTTGACAATCTGGAAGAAATGGATGCATTCCTAGAGACATATAAACTACCACAACTGAACCAGGAAGAAATAGAAAGCCTGAACAGACCCATAACCAGTAAGGAGATTGAAAGAGTCATCAAAAATCTCCAAACAAACAAAAGCCCAGGGCCAGACGGCTTCCCGGGGGAATTCTACCAAACATTTAAAGAAGAACTAATTCCTATTCTCCTGAAACTGTTCCAAAAAATAGAAATGGAAAGAAAACTTCCAAACTCATTTTATGAGGCCAGCATCACCTTGATCCCAAAACCAGACAAGGATCCCATCAAAAAAGAGAACTACAGACCAATATCCTTGATGAACACAGATGCAAAAATTCTCACCAAAATACTAGCCAATAGGATTCAACAGTACATTAAAAGGATTATTCACCACGACCAAGTGGGATTTATTCCAGGGCTGCAAGGTTGGTTCAACATCCGCAAATCAATCAATGTGATACAACACATTAATAAAAGAAAGAACAAGAACCATATGATACTCTCCATAGATGCTGAAAAAGCATTTGACAAAGTACAGCATCCCTTCCTGATCAAAACTCTTCAAAGTGTAGGGATAGAGGGCACATACCTCAATATTATCAAAGCCATCTATGAAAAACCCACCGCAAATATCATTCTCAATGGAGAAAAACTGAAAGCTTTTCCGCTAAGGTCAGGAACACGGCAGGGATGTCCGTTATCACCACTGCTATTCAACATAGTACTAGAAGTCCTAGCCTCAGCAATCAGACAACAAAAGGAAATTAAAGGCATCCAAATTGGCAAAGAAGAAGTCAAACTATCACTCTTCGCAGATGATATGATACTATATGTGGAAAACCCAAAAGACTCCACTCCAAAACTGCTAGAACTTGTACAGGAATTCAGTAAAGTGTCAGGATATAAAATCAATGCCCAGAAATCAGTTGCATTTCTCTACACCAACAACAAGACAGAAGAAAGAGAAATTAAGGAGTCCATCCCATTTACAATTGCACCCAAAACTATAAGATACCTAGGAATAAATCTAACCAAAGAGACTAAGAATCTATACACAGAAAACTATAAAGTACTCATGAAAGAAATTGAGGAAGACACAAAGACATGGAAAAATGTTCCATGTTCCTGGATTGGAAGAACAAATATTGTGAAAATGTCTATGCTACCTAAAGCAATCTACACATTTAATGCAATTCCTATCAAAGTACCATCCATTTTTTTCAAAGAAATGGAACAAATAATCCTAAAATTTATATGGAACCAGAAAAGACCTCGAATAGCCAAAGCAATATTGAAAAAGAAAGCCAAAGTTGGTGGCATCACAATTCTGGACTTCAAGCTCTATTACAAAGCTGTCATCATCAAGACAGCATGGTACTGGCACAAAAACAGACACATAGATCAATGGAACAGAATAGAGAGCCCAGAAATAGACCCTCAACTCTATGGTCAACTAATCTTCGACAAAGCAGGAAAGAATGTCCAATGGAAAAAAGACAGCCTCTTCAACAAATGGTGTTGGGAAAATTGGACAGCCACATGCAGAAAAATGAAATTGGATCATTTCCTTACACCACACACGAAAATAGACTCAAAATGGATGAAGGATCTCAATGTGAGAAAGGAATCCATCAAAATCCTTGAGGAGAACACAGGCAGCAACCTCTTCGACCTCAGCCGCAGCAACATCTTCCTAGGAACATCACCAAAGGCAAGGGAAGCAAGGGCAAAAATGAACTATTGGGATTTTATCAAGATCAAAAGCTTTTGCACAGCAAAGGAAACAGTTAACAAAACCAAAAGACAACTGACAGAATGGGAGAAGATATTTGCAAATGACATATCAGATAAAGGGCTAGTGTCCAAAATCTATAGAGAACTTAGCAAACTCAACACCCAAAGAACAAATAATCCGATCAAGAAATGTGCAGAGGACATGAATAGACATTTCTGCAACGAAGACATCCAGATGGCCAAGAGACACATGAAAAAGTGCTCCACATCACTCGGCATCAGGGAAATACAAATCAAAACCACAATGAGATACCACCTCACACCAGTCAGAATGGCTAAAATTAACAAGTCAGGAAACGACAGATGCTGGCGAGGATGCGGAGAAAGGGGAACCCTCCTACACTGTTGGTGGGAATGCAAGCTGGTGCAACCACTCTGGAAAACAGCATGGAGGTTCCTCAAAATGTTGAAACTAGAACTACCCTATGACCCAGCAATTGCACTGCTGGGTATTTACCCTAAAGATACAAACGTAATGATCCGAAGGGGCACGTGCACCCGAATGTTTATAGCAGCAATGTCTACAATAGCCAAACTATGGAAAGAACCTAGATGTCCATCAACAGACAAATGGATAAAGATGAAGTGGTATATATACACAATGGAATACTATGCAGCCATCAAAAGAAATGAAATCTTGCCATTTGCGACGACGTGGATGGAACTAGAGGGTATCATGCTTAGTGAAATAAGTCAATCGGAGAAAGACAACTATCACATGATCTCCCTGATATGAGGGAGAGGAGATGCAACATGGGGGGTTAAGGGTGTAGGAGAAGAATAAATGAAACAAGATGGGATTGGGAGGGAGACAAACCATAAGTGACTCTTAATCTCACAAAACAAACTGAGGGTTAATGGGGGGAGGGGAGTTGGGGGGGTGGGATTATGGACATTAGGGAGGGTGTGTGCTATGGTGAGTGCTGTGAAGTGTGTAAACCTGGCGATTCACAGACCTGTACCCCTGGGGATAAAAATATATTATATGTTTATAAAAAATAAAATTTAAAAAAAAGACCTAAATTTATATCCATAATGCTACTGTCCAACTAAGAATCAGTATTTTTTTGACATTTTATTTATTTATTGGAGAAAGAGAGAGAGCACAAGCTGGGGAGAGTGGGTGCATGGACGTTGGGAGAGGGAGAAAGCAGATTCCTTGCTGAGCAGGGAGCCAATGCTAGGCTCTCTACCAGGATCCTGGGATCATGACCTGAGCCAAAGGCAGACACTTAACTGACTGAGCCATCAAGGCACCTAAGGAATCAGTGTTTCTTAGAGGATAATTCAGTCACTGTTTTACAGTGAGAAAATAAACAGCATATGCTTCAAATACTCTGTTATGTCTAGAAAACATGGGATTCTACAAATCGTAAGAAGAGGAACAAAAGGTAACAACTTAAAGGGTCCTGTGAGGTTCATATTGTGGCACTCTGGGTATCAAAGAAAAATCATGATAATAACCAAAACAGTATGGTTTTTATTGCAATATGGTGAACCAATGAAAGCTAACGAGTCCAAGAGTCTTAAAAAAAGAGAAGTGTATGTAGACAATATAAGAAGGTAGTGATAAAAACGAAAGCAAGGGAAATATAACAGGTTATTTCATTTTGACTAGATTTTCAAAGGTAGCAATATGAGTAAATAAGTAGCTCATATAGAAAAATACAGAAATTTTTATATAAATACTGATACATCCATGTTTTACTAAAATAAGCAATAAATAATAAATATAAAGAACTGTGTTTTCCAACTAGTGCCAGTTAAATTAGGAGCTGTAAAAAGATCAGAAAAAATAATCAGTGCTGATGAATACTTTTTAATAATAATCAGTAACAGATATAACCAAGTTGAGACAAGGTAGTTCTGAAATTCTGAATTAGATAACAGAGCTCAAGTGAATAGTTAACCATGCGGACTCAAGCTCTGATTTAACAAATGAATATTGAGTACACTTACTAATTAAAATAACATTATTACAATATTAAATTCTTTCTGAATAATTTTTATATTAAATTAATATCACAATAATAACATAAAATGGGTTATTTAATGTTGGCTGAGAATTGAAAAAATAATTTTAGAAGGAGATACCACCTTGGGGAAAAAAAACAATATTTCTGCTTGAAAAGTCATATTGACATTAAAAGCTTAATAATAAAAAAGGAAACCTGACCATGAGACATGTTGCTTCTGTTTTATTTCCATTAGGAAAACTTCTTTTTTCCAAATAAGAAGCCACTGCCAGCCTAAGAAGACATTTTTTGTTCATTTTTATCTTGTAAACTTACTTCAATTTGAGGAAAGTTCTACATAACATCATTAAAACATGAAAGATTATAAATAAATATATAAGTAATGTGAGGAATGTAGCACACTAAATCAGACATCAGGAAGAAATTAACTAATCCAATGGTATTGGTGTTAACCACATTTTTTTTTTTTAAACCACATATTTTATCATCACTGTATTGGGAATGTTTTGTCTTCGGTGAGTAAGCAGTTCAAAAAAATCAATCCTAGTGAGGCTTTAATTATAGTATAAATTCCTAGAGTTCTTGAGGAAACACAGTGAGTTCCTAAATCTTCCCTGGTTGTGCCTATAATGGTAAATTTGGCTCAATCAATCCCTACATTTCATTCTACTTGGTTTATTATATTTAGAACCCAATCTCATACATGCTTCCCAGATTCATGCCAATACAGATTGGTAAAATTGTATACATTTTTTAGTGTATATTTCCTGTAGGAGAAAGTCTTTGATTTCTTCATCTGAGCTGATGATATTTAACTTTCTCTACGGTATAGTATGGTGAGGATGGGTGGTGAGAATTGCATGAGCTCATAAGGCAACTTCTTAAGTGTGATCATTAGAAAACTTGTCAAGGAAAAAGCTATTTCCCTCAAGTGATGGAAGTTAGGGACTGACTCATCACACAAGGATTTCTATTTTCGGCTCTGTCCTTGTCTGCCAGTATCGCTATCCCACTGCCTTATGGTCCCGGTTCTTTCCTCCATCAATTATTTTAGATTATCACAAAATCTCTGGCAATGTTTAGCATTTACAGTTGACCCTCAAAAAATGTGGGGGTTAGGACAACTGACCCACACACAATTTGAAAATTGGCATTTGATTTCTGACTCACCCAAACTTACCTATCAATGGCCTACTGTTGACCAGAGCCTTACTGATAACAGAAATAATAGACTGACACATATGTTGGATGTTCTATGTATTCCATATTGTATTCCTCCAATAAAGCTAGAGAAAAAAAGGTTATGGAGAAAGTCGCAGAGAACATACATCTCATTCATAGCATTATTCTGTATCTATTGAAAAACATCCAATGTATGTAGACCCACACAGTTCAACCCTGTATTGTTCAAGGGTTAATTTCAGGAAATAGCCCTTCTCTGCAGTCCTCACAATCAAGTCCCAGCTTGGACCTCAACCTTGTCTTTCCTAAAGGACTAACTGAGATGGGAAACTCCTTCAAATCTACATTCGGGGCTTTCCAAGTGCCCTTCATGTTACCAGTTGGATAACCTCATTTTTAGTTCAGAAGAACCCATGATTTTTCCAATCAATATTATTGTGGTCGTGATGAAAGCTATAACCAGTTAACTTTTCAGTTCTTTGCTCTTCAAATACACTTCAAGCTGGGACAATACTTGTGACAATTGAAATTTTCATGATGTCATTGCACCCGTGGCTTACTGGTGTCCCATTTCCCTAGCACATCATGTATCTGCACATTCCTTAAATATGTGAGCAAACTAATCCCAGGGTTACATTCTAGGCTACTCCTAATATTAATTATTCCATCAGTCAGAGTCCTGTCAAGAAACAGATGGCCCACTCACAATGAAGAGTAATTAATAAAGAGATTATTATAAAGATGTGAAGAGAGTATGGAAAAGCCACAAAGGACAGACCAGTCCTTTGACAGAAGACCTCACTGTACATGTGGGTTGAAGGGAGAATGGAAAATAGCACTTATCAGAACCCATAAGAGAGAAAGAGAGAGATTTTGTGAGAGAAAGGGTATAAAAGCTGTGACATTGGTCTAGGGATTAATGTGACCTTGGTTGGCTGTGAAGAAACAGAGTCTAGGAACACATATTTTAAATCATCATTTTTTTCTCCTTTTAGTTCCTCCTCCAATGGCCAAACTAACTGAAACAGTTCATACAAGATGGTGTCCTGGATCAGAAAGCAGAATGGCAAAGGATGGCAGTCCACATGGAATGACAGATGGTAGATATCTTTGTACCCTACAGAGATATTGTTAACCAAAATTGGATCAGCCTCTTTGTAAGTGTGAAGCCAAAGGACACAGCTAAGCCAAAGAGTAGCAAAAGGAAAGGTTTTATTCTCAACAAGTAAAGGAGAACACCAGGAATCTTTCCCAAAGCAGTGTCTTCCTGAACAACAGAGATGGAGAAGATTTAAGCCAAGGGTGCATGCATCTTCAGGAAGGGGTTTGCCCGGTGGGGAATTTAACATGGAATTGGGGCAGCTGACAATCTTAAGCGGACAAGTCCAGGTCAAAGTCAGAAGAGCCAGCAAAGATCAGCATCATCAATTCTCCGTCCCTAGCAACTCCAGCTTCTGAGTGCTCAGAGGGTTTGAGATCCTGCAAAGATAACTCAAGAATATACAACAGGGCGATCTTCCCTCTTGAATCAGCACTGGGAGTTTTTCCACTGATTTATGGTCCCAGATATGATTAGATTATTTCCTGGCCCAATAATGACTGTTCTTACATTCTTTCACAAGATGGCCAGGGACCTAAAATGACTTTCCTCGTGTCAAGAAAGCTAGGTCTGTCTTTCATTTTCTGGGGAACCTAACTCTTGCTGCTTACAAAAACACTATCTATGTGTTTATCAGTAGGCAATTGTATTTTATGTGGATGGAGAGATAATAGATAGATAGACAATAGATTAGATAGATGATAGAAATAGATAAATTCAGCAAAACTCAATATAGAATGTGAAGGAAAATTATAGTTAAATATACCTATCATTGGGGAATCACAGTCTCTAAATAAAACCTTTCCAAGTCTTTCTTAAATAAGGTTGACCTGATTTTGCCAATGCATAGCTTTGTTTAATTGCCTTGTTTCTATTCCCCCAAGCTACAAAACCATGAGGAATTCCATGGATATAAAATCCTTGGGATTGTTACAAAATCCTTGGGATTCTAGAACTAGCTGGCTTGAAAATTTAAAACTAGCTAACAGGATCTACTATTATAGAAGATTCTGGAACAAGCTGACTTGAATATTAGAATGTTGGAATGTGGTCTTGCCATGAATGTTGGTAGGTTGTGGGGTCTGGGTGTTACCGGTGGCATAGAAATTTGGTTTTATCCCAGGAAAACTCAATAGCCATTTACATTCTGTTATGCAGCAGGAGGCCCAAAGCCTCATTTTCAGGTCCTACCCATATCTTACAGCAGTTTCTGAGACAGCTGGGAGGAAAAAAAACACAATGTAACTTTTTCTCCTATTAGCGGTAATGGCAATTTGCAGTAAGGGAAGGAACAGAAAATGAAACTATAAAACTGACACACACAAAAATAAGTCTTTGTGATGACCTCAAGAGCTCTGAGGCAGACTATGAGAGCTCTCTAGACTCAGGTTCAAAATAAATCATGAGAAGTGTAATTTCTTTTAAATGTATGTTTGTCCCAGGAGTTGGGAAGACAGAAGACACATTTATTTTTTTGTCTTTATTAAAAAGCTTTATTTTGTTATTTAAATTCAATTAAATAACGCATAGTGTATTCTTAGTTTCAGAGGTAAAGTTCCGTGATTCCTCTGTTGCATTTACTACCCAGTGCTCATTACATTACTTGCCCTCCTTAACACCCATCACCGAGTTACCCCATCTATCTACCCACCTCCCCTCCAGTTACCCTTAATTTTTTTTCTGATGATAAAGAGTCTCTTATGGTTTGTCTCAGAAGACACATTTAAAAAGAATGTTAAGACAACAGCTTATCATTACTGGCAGGTTGCCATAGGCTCTGGATAACATTGTTTAGCAGAGAATTCCTTTCTTAAAGTAACCCTTGAACCTGTGACCTAGCATCCATGTTTCAGTCTGCAAGGAAACACAATGGAAATATGTGCACTATTTTGTTGTGCATGTTTGTGTTGTAGATTTGAGTATTTTCAAGATCCACAGAGTTCAGGTTCCCAAAGACACCAATGACTCAAAAACATCCATATGTATTCTTAAAGCAGTGGTACATAAGAAGAGAAATAAAGTCAACAGAAGACAGACAATCAGAGTCATCAAGAGAGCCCAGCACCCAAAGAGAGTACGCTTCACTAGCAGGGGAAAAAAAACAAACAAACAAAGGAAAAAGGGACTATGTTGCCATCAAGAAGGGCATGATAACACACATGAGGAAATTGATTCTCAGGAAGAGTAACTAAATGTTCAAAGGTGACCAGTTTATAAAGAGCTGGGATCAGACTTTATCTCAGGTCTGTCTGACCCCGTATCTCATGCTAAAGAGTCCATATTGCTTCTCAAAACATGCTCTCCTGCAAAATACCTGTATGCAAACATACGTTAGTCATTTAATCTCCACACTGTTGTAAAGTAGGACTGCTGTCATTCTAAAAACAGTCCTAATAAGTTGGAATACTGGCATTCTAACAAGAGTTCCTTGAAACTGACTGCCTAAATTTGAATCTCAAAGGGAAGGGACAAGACACAAGAAGCTAGAGCCTAAGCTCTCTGGCAGGGGAAATTTGTGTTCTCTGAATTAGGGAGCCACTGATATCATGTCTATCTGTCATGTGTCCAGTCCCCAATACTAGTTTAAAAATATAATATTCTCAAATCTTTTTTTAATATATCCTTCAATCTTTACAACAGCCCTATCAAGTAGTTACAATTATTATTCTTGTTTTACAAGGTTTAACATAATTCAGTAACTTGTTTAAGGTTTTCCAATAGCTATAAGCACTGAGGTCAAACTTGAATCCTTGTCCTCAGCGTGAATGCCCAGTGCTGTCTACGCTTTGACTACCCTCCAATCCTGGCCACTTGCCAGTTCAAAGATTTGGATCCTCATGGCTCTTCAACATGAAAGAATTTGCTGTTCAAATGGAAACAATTCACAAATATACTCTATTTTGAAATCCAATTAGTGCGTGTATTTCAGTGGTCACACTGTATTCTTTGACGATTTGTCCTTAGTTTTTCTTGTGCATGCCTGTGACTAGCACAGAAAACTCAGATTTCTGTTACTGCAAGTATTGTGGAATAAAAAAGATGTCTTGCCAATGCCATCATTTGGCAGACCAGAATGTGAATTTAACTGACCAGCCTCTGGAGAATTAGGGCAGTCCATCTATGCATCAATTCAACAATTATTATTCATGCTTACTCTGTGGCAGATACTGTTTTAAGCACTGACATCAAGCAGTGAACAAAACAAACCACAGAACATGCCCTTCTTGTGTTCACATGCTAGTGGGAGGAGACAGGAAATAAAATAATAGATCAGATGGTAACCCAGGTCGTAAGTCCTCTGGAGAATAAAGCAAGGTAGGGGCTAGAAAGTGCTATGGGAGTGAATAGGGTTCAAGTTTGAAGAGGGTGATCAGGTAAGACCTTTCTGAGAAGGTGATATATTTTGAACAACTAGAGGAGATAAAAGAATATTCTAAGCAGAATGAATAACAACGGCTAATACCTCACAAGTGAACACTCTTTGGGCTATAAATGAAGTGAGTGTGTGTATGTGAGTGTGCAGAGTTCATGAGGAGAAATGTAGCCAAAAGGTCCCCTGCAGGAAAAGTATCCCACTGGACTGTGAAGCTCTCCCCTTTCCACCTATGACACCTCTGCTTGGGTACCAACCATCTTTATGGGTGGACTAGGTATGATAGGGAGTGAGGTTCAGGAAGTCAAGAGTGTTTTGCCCCTTCTCTACAAGATATGATTAACAGCAAAAATGCCTAAAAGGTTGAAGGAATTTTGTCACAGAGGGAGAATGATTAGAAGAAATTTGCCATGGTAGAAAGAACACAGAACGTAGAGTCAGAGGCACTGAATTTAGACTTAACCATGCCCACTGATTTGTTTTTTAATCCTCATTCATGACTTCCATCTGCCTCCTCATTTTTCTGAGCTTTAATTATGAGTAGAGTGTCTATGTATTCATATTCAGACATGGGGCACATACTGATTAGGCAGTGCTAATCACCTCCCTAACACCACCAAAATTTTTGCCATAGTCCCTGACATTTCAACCATTTTCTTAAATTATTTATTTATTTATTTATTTTAGAAAGGAACATACACACACACACACACACACACACACACACACACACGAGAGTGGTGGAAGGGGCAAAGGGAGAGAGAGAGAATCTAAGCAGACTCCACAGGGAGCACAGAGCTGACTTTGGGCTCAATCTCGTTACCTTGAGATAATGACTAAGCTGAAACCAAGAGTCAGGCACTTACCCAACTATGCCACCCAGGCACCCTTCCAGCACTTTAATATTGGTCTAGGTTAAGCCATTAACTTTGAAAATATTCTGACTCTGACTTCATATGTCCTGCATGATCTCATATACCGTCATTCCAATGAAGACACACTATATTCCACACAGATATGACAGACTTCAGATGGATTTTCCAGCACCCATTCCTTGTCTTGCCTCTATGCTTTATTGGTTATAGTTTTGTTGTTGTTGTCGTTGTTGTTGTTGTTGTTGTATTTTTCTTTGCCAGAAATTACTTCCTCACATGTGGTAACTCTCTGTGCCTCTTCATGCAGGTTATCTATTTCTCCCTTCTGTGTAAAACCTCCCATAACACACACACAACCCTTCTCTCATTGCCCCTAGCAAACTCTCCACTCGCCTTCCTCTCACCATTAGGGATGGCAGATAATTCTTTCACAACCTGTGGTGCTTATTTGTTTATAAATATTTGGTTTCTCCCAATAAACTATACGCTTTTTGGGTTCAGGTCCCATGCCTTAGTTCTCTCTCTCGTCCATAGTGCCTGGAAGAGCCTTAAGAACATAGTAAAAGCTAGGAGATATGTAGGTGTGGGGAGAGATGATACACAATGGGAGAACTGGTTTTGAATC
>NW_019154106.1:13649868-13675182 GCF_002288905.1 Enhydra lutris kenyoni | reverse complement strand
CTGGCTCTATAAACCTCAAATTCAGTGACCTTTAACAATTTAACAAATGTACAGTTATTTCTCTATCTCAGGTAGCTCATCTGTAAAGTGAGAATAATAATCTGAGCCTTAAGAACATAGTAAATGCTAGGAGATATGTAGGTGTGGGGACAGATGATACACAATGGGAGAACTGATTTAGAATTCTGGCTCTATAAACCTCAAATTCAGTGACCTTTAACAATTTAACAAATGTACAGTTATTTCTCTATCTCAAGTAGCTCATCTGCAAAGTGAGAATAATTATCACATTTACTGTACAAGATTGTCTTAAGGGCTAAAATGAAATGATTCTTTTAAAGAACTCAGCAAAGTGCCTGGGAAATATTCAGCATAAGTATTCATTATTAAGTATATATTATTATGATAATAATGGAGAAACTACGCAGGTCACTTTTTTTTAATTTTTTTTATTATGTTCAGTTAGCCAACATATAGTACATCATTAGTTTTTGATGTCGTGTTCAATGATTCATTAGTTGCTTATAACCCTCTCTGGTCAATTAATCTTTGACAAATCAGGAAAAAATATCTAGTGGAAAAAAGACAGTCTCTTCAAAAAATGGTGCTGGTAAAATTGGACAGCCACATGCAGAAGAATGAAACTGGACCAGCTCCTACAACATACACAAGGATAAACTCAAAATAGATGAAATACCTCCATGTGAGACAGGAATTCATCAAAATCCTAGAGGAGAACAAGTAGTAACCTCTTCGACATCAGCCTCAATAACTTCTTTCAAGGCAAGTCTCCTAAGTCAAGGGAAACAAAAGCAAAAATGAACTTTTGGAAGGTACAAAGTTTCTACACATTAAAGGAAACAATCCACAAAGCAAAGAGGCAACCCACAGAATGGGAGAAGATATTTGCAAATGACACTACAGATAAAGGGCTGGTGTCCGAGATCTATAAAGAACTTCTCAAACTCAACAGCCAAAAAAAAAAAAAAAAAAAAAAAAAAAAACAAATAATCCAGTTACAAAAATGGGTAGAAGACATGAACAGACACTTCTTCAAAGAAGACACAAAATGGCTAACAGACACTTGAAAAAATGTTCAACATCACTAGCTATCAGGGAAATACAAATCAAAACCATGATGAAATACCACCATACACCAGTAGAATGGCAAAAATTAACAAGGCAGATAACAAGAAATGTTGGTGAGGATGAGGAGAAGGGTGAACCCTCTTACACTGTTGGTAGACAGATCACTTTTAGAGACAGTAGCGAAGAATACACCTTTCTCGTCATTTAAAAATTGGGTGATAAGATGATGAAATAGGAGACAAAATAAATTTGTTGCAAAATCTACTGTATTGACACTCAGGAGCAGGGAGTTCTCTTCTAAAAATTTATGGTCACAGCTGAATAGATACTCAAAGATTATGTCTCTCTGAAGTATGCATGGTATAGGGGAAAGACTGAATTTTATAATCAGGCTGCCTTGAGTTTAAATCCTGACTGCATTTACTTCTGAGTTTGCCTTGGGAAAGAAAGTTAATTAAATGCTTTGGATCTGTTTTCTCATTTGTGATTGAAATCAAAATACCTACTCCATAGAGTACTTCTATAATCAAATACAATTTCCAGGAAGGTGTTTTGCAAAGAGTAGTTTCTCAAAATATCACAATAATTATGAGTACTTTAAAAATCATCTTTTTTTTTTTTTTTTCATTGAACAAGTAGAACCTCCTAAATAAAGTTAATATGCTTTTTAGTTAATTGCTGTTCAGGCACTTGCAAAACTATGAACCTCTAGGGTGCTTAAGGAATCAAATACACTGGGGATCCTGAGCGAGTATAAGATATTTGGATTTACAGTGTGGTCTTTGTTGGCTGGGTCTGTGAGTTTCAGGCACGTGTCTCAGTCCTGGGAGAGGTGAGTAGACAGTTCCTGTCCTCATAATCAAGGTTGGCTATCCTGAGAGACACAGGACCCTGCCGGATGATTTGGGTATTACTTAGAAGCATTTATCTGACCCCACATGTACAAGGTCCTTACCTGTGACAGCGTCTGAATCTGTCCGTATTATCCTATTGGTTTTGAGTTAAGGTGTTAGAACCAAAAAGGGAGACATTCATGTATGGAGCCTATAAGCAACTGTTAAGCCAGTATTGAATATGAAAGGACAGGACTTAGTCATTAAAACCCAGGCCTCTGGAGTTAGACAACACCACATACTAACTGTACACTTAAGCTACTTATTAACACTGAATTTGATCATCTGTAAAGTTATTGCTATTAATCTTCCAACATATCTGTGATGGATATTGTGACAAAGAATAAAATAATGCATGTGCAACACTAACAACAATGCTTAACTCAGAGGAAAGTATTCAAAATTGTTCACTATTATTAGTATAAATAACCAAATTCTGGGATAATTATGACAATCGGAGAATAATGAAGTTAGAAGATACTAAATTGAAGGTTGCGTCCAGGAGTTTTCAGTGTTTCCTATAGGAAAGCACTCGTAGTTCTCAGGATCCATGTTTTCAAAGATTTCACCTAGTTGCACAGTTCTTATTACTTTGTAGTAACTGACTCCGTTAAAACAAATAGCCCACAAAATCTCATAATAACCTAAAATTAAGATAAAATAGACATTGAACTGGTCTATGTTTTCTATCAAAAGCAGGAGGGAAAATGTACAGTGTCGAGAAACAAAATTTAATATAGTAAAGTTGAAGACCTAATTGGCTTTCTCAGGTGATTCATGAATCAAGAAGCAGAGGGAGTGGGAGCTCTATGGAATGGAACATTTATGTAAGGAGAGTTGAGCAAGGAAATTAGCAAAAGAAAAAAAACATCCTTTACATCTTGTTGGGGAAAACAGGGTTTTTATCATGCAGAGGACCTCATTAGTGTTATCAGGACATTTCACACTGACTATTAAAAGGTCACATTCCTGGGTTAGGTTGAGACTATAATTAAATCTTTGTTGTCCCAGAGATCAAAGGACTCTTGGAGACATGTTGTTTCTTTTCTTTTCTTTTTTTATAAGCACATTTAGTGAAAAGAAAAGAAAATATGTTAAATTAATGGGATATATATAATATTAGATAATGAGCAGTGGTAGGGAGAATGATAAAGCAGAATAGGGATATAAGAAATGCCAGGGAAGGAGTTTTCAATATTGTGATCAGGAACACCTGAAAAGGCGTTTGAGACTTGAAAATATAAGAAAAGGCAATTGAGACTTGAAAATATAAGAGAGTTTGCTATAAAGATACTCAAGGAAGAGCATCCTGGCCTTAGAGAGAAGCAACTCCAAAGGCACAGAGCATCCCCTGTCTATTCTAAGAATTGAAAGGAGGGTGGTGGCATGGCTGGAATGGATAGTAAGAATCAGAAGCAGAGAGGCAATAAGCTTGTCCATCTTTGTAAAAACTTTGGTTTTACTCTGAATAAGTTGAGAAGTCACTAGAGTGTTTGAAGCAGAAGAATAACATGATCTAACTGGTCTTTTAGCAGGATCACTCTGCCCAACTTGTTCAGAGACCCAGCTAGGCTCAGGATATAATGAGGGAGGAAGCTGGGAGACCCTTAGAAACTCTGTGATAGCACCCATGGGAAATCACAGCGGTTTTAGTCTAGGGCAGAACCACTGGAGCTGGGAAACACTGGTCAGGTTCTGGATATATTGTGAAGGTATAATCAAGATGTTGTTGATTAGTCAGTTACAATGTCAAAGTCAGAGAGGAGTCAAGAAGAGTCAACAATTTCCCCTAAACTGGAAAATTCCATTTACTGCAGTGAAGAAGCCTGAGAGAAAAGCAGGATGAGGAAGAATGGTTGGAACTCAGTTTTTCTTGAAATGCCCAGTAGATCTCCTGTAAGAGATGTTAAGTAGGGATTTGAACTTGTCAGTCTGGAATCCAGGGAAGAAAAATTATCAGGAGTTAAAAAATAAAAAATGATGGGTTTATGGACATTGGGGAGGGTATGTGCTATGGTGAGTGCTATGAAATGTGTAAACCTGACGATTCACAGACCTGTACCCCTGGGGATAAAAATACATTATTTGTTTATAAAAAAATTTAAAAATTAATAAAAAAAAACCAAAAAAATGAAAAATGAAAAATGAAATTCCAATTCATATAATTGTTT
The DNA here is from genome assembly GCF_002288905.1 of Enhydra lutris kenyoni. Lineage (NCBI taxonomy): Eukaryota > Metazoa > Chordata > Mammalia > Carnivora > Mustelidae > Enhydra > Enhydra lutris. The sequence continues at coordinate 13,671,029 of NW_019154106.1, read as the reverse complement.
TTATTTAGCATATTTTCTATTTATTCAGCATAATGAAACAAGCTGAAATCTCATTTTCTCTCCTCTTAGGTGAGCCATGGAGAGAAGCAACCATACAGTGACTGAGTTCATCTTGGTGGGCTTCACAACAGACCCGGTGATGCAGCTGGTCCTGTTCGTGGTATTCCTTAGCGTGTACTCTTTGACCCTGGTAGCAAATGCCACCCTCATGGTGTTGATCTGTAATGACTCCCGGCTGCACACAGCAATGTATTTCTTCATTGGGAATCTGTCTTTTCTGGATCTTTGGTATTCCTCTGTCTACACCCCAAAGATTCTGGTGACCTGTATCTCCGAAGACAAAAGCATCTCCTTTGCTGGCTGTGTATGTCAGTTCTTCTTCTCTGCTGGGCTGGCATATAGTGAGTGTTACCTGTTGGCCACCATGGCTTATGACCGCTATATGGCCATCTCAAAACCACTGCTTTATTCTCAGGCTATGTCTATAAAGCTATGTGCATTTTTGGTAGCATCCTCATACCTTGGTGGCTTTATTAACTCTTCCATCATCACCAAAACAACTTTTGCCTTGAATTTCTGTAGTGGCAATGTCATTGATGACTTTTTCTGTGATTTGCCTCCCCTGGTGAAGTTGGTTTGCGGCAGGAAAGATGGCTATCAGACTATACTATACTTCATCCTGGCCTCCAATGTCATCACCCCCACAGTGCTCATCCTCTCTTCCTACTTGTTCATCATTGCCACCATCATGAGGATCCGCTCCACCCAAGGTCGCCTCAAGGCCTTCTCCACATGTTCCTCCCACCTGGTCTCTGTCACCTTGTACTATGGCTCCATTCTCTACATCTACTCTCGTCCCAGATCTAGCTATTCTTTGGACAGGGACAAAATAGTTTCTACATTTTACACTGTGGTGTTCCCTATGTTGAATCCCATGATCTATAGTCTGAGGAATAAGGATGTGAAAGAGGCCCTGAATAAACTCATTAAATAAATCAAGATTCTCTCCCTCTAAGGAAATGCAATGACAATTTTTGGTCAGGTTATTCGATTTCAAAAAGAGCTGCCATTGTGTCCCATCATGATTAACAATTCTTTCAATGTCAGTTAAAGAATCTGCACTCATGATACATGACAATTTAAGAGACCTAAGAGAAGATTAGAGCAATTGAGGAGATAGAATTTAAATATAAAATATAAGAATTTGTATTGAATTTCATATTACTCTAGATTAAAAACAAATAAAAAGCTTAAAACCAAAAACTCTCCTCTACCTTCTTAATGACAGAACAGTCCACTCCTCTAGCATGAGAATATTTATGGCTGATTAATATATACAAAATAGTATCTATATGGTTATTTCCTAAAAACTAGGAATAAGGGGACGCCTGGGTGGTTCAGTTGGTTAAGCCGCTGCCTTCGGCTCAGGTCATGATCCCAGGGTCCTGGGATCGAGTCCCGCATTGGGCTCCTTGCTCGGCAGGGAGCCTGCTTCTCTCGCTGCCTCTGCCTGCTCGTGTGTACTCTCTCTCTCTCTGACGAATAAATAATATCTTTAAAAAAAAAACTAGAAATAAGTAGGCTGAATAAAGTTTTAGTATTTTCTTATGAAAAATAATTGGTTGAAATGATTTCTATTCTCTTAAAAGGATTTCTTAAGCATTTGTATATGCAGTTTGCCCCCGGAAGCATTAGCATGAAGACCCAGCAGCACTCATAAAATAACTTGATACAACTAGGATCAGCAAGCATGATCTCTCCAGTCTATTTTTCTAACATATGTCCTCCAGTTAAGGAAAAATCAGTCAAGTTTACATAGATGTGATTTTTATAAATCACTGTGTAACTACCAGAGTTCCTCTTTTATTTTATAAGAGCAAAGTTTCAGGGTCTTCTACATCCAAATTGGACAATCTGAGCATTAAAACATGATTATTATGGTAAAGAATAATAACCAAAATGAAATGAAACAATTTGAGGAAAAAAGTCTATGACTAACTACCCATGACTCAAAAGAGAAAAATTTATATAGGTGATACACACAGGTGGTGATAAAACAAAAGTATAAATATGATGAGTTGCATTTAATTTTGATTTTTAAAAGTGGGGCAATATAAATATAATTTATATCAATGAAACATAAATATGTTTTACTGATAAAAGCAATAGTAAACAAACAAGAAAGTGAAATTCAAGCAAGTAGTCCTCCAAAATATAGGAACTCCGTGCAGACCAGGAAAGACCCATCAGCACCAGCAAAAACACATATTATCCCATAAAATAAATCCAAGGTATAAAATCAGTACTAGTTCTAACACATAGTACCCCAATAGAGACAGAGCACAGCAGTGTAATTCCAAAATGTTTTATTTAGACAGTGTTCTAAAACGGTTCTATTTATGCCAACTCAAACTCTCATTTTCTAAAAGCTCTCTATTTCCCACTAATAATAGTAAAATTCCTATAAAATATATTCTTTGTAAGTAGTATGAACAGATCTAATTGGTGTACCATAGTAGCAGAAAATCAGGTGCTTAATGTTCCTTAAGAGAAACTAGAAAATACATCATTCCAGAGGGACACATCAGTTACAAAAAGTAGAACTGATGTAATAACCTTTCTTGAAACATCCTAATATCATAAAATCTGATTTTTACTCTAATAAAGATGCTCAAGCTACTTATTGAGAACTCCTATTTTAATCCTTTTAGAAGAAACAATCAAGTCCTGTTTTCCAAATAATTATTAACATCTACCCAGAGACTGTAACTTTCACTGGCCAAAATGGAGAGGCATACTATTTTAGGTATGGAAAAGCGATCTCAACTCCAAAATCAAGTCTAAATAACTTACCAAGACCCTAGTGAGAAGATAAAGTACAGCTAAGAATAATTTTAGAAGATGTAACATAACACAAATATAATTAAATTTGCGGCACTGGTGTTTTAGAAAACGTTTTAGCATATGTTTAAGTGTAAGCTTGGCGTAAGCTTTCAAATTACAGTTGGTAACGCTTCACCTGCAGTTTATGGTTGTGAAGCATGCAAAAGAATCTCCCATATTAACTTATAATTAATTACACTATAAATTTCCAAGGGAATTTACTCAAATCCCAAATGAAGTTTGAAGTTTGAAAGAAAGTTGTTTCTAAGTTGTACTGTTTTGATATACAAGTTTTACTAAATTAAACATTTTTTTAAAAGTCCCTGTCTACCTTCCTCTTGTATTACTCTGGTTTATTGACTCTTTCTCAACACCTCAGATCAGAATTACCTGGTAAACTGTCCATATTTTCTTATTATTAGGTCTGAGTCTTTGATCATCTTGTTTTATTTGGTTGCAGTACTTTTCAAACAGAAAGCCAAGGAGATACTATGAAATATAGTGTTCAATCCCCTGGGCTCCAAACATAATTCTTGATATCATTTTGTAGCACTTACTAATTTCTCGCTGGTGATTGAGGTCAATCACCCTGCCCAGAGGAGTGACCACTGTCAATTCATGATCAATTCATGAGAAGCCCAACATGGCCAGTGTAGAGTCTCAGATTCCAATTAATCAGAGCATTGAGGGACTTCATTTGGGGAATTCCACCTTTGTGCACATAGATTGCAAATAAACTGAATATAAGGTTATGGGTAAGGAAATTAAATTCTCATGGGCTATTTGATGTAATAGGCTATAGTAGCCAGGGTCCTCCAAGGAGAACACGCTAAGGTAGAATTAAAAGTTCAAGAATTTTATTAGAGGAAACTGTTGTGTCTGTATAAGATAAAGTGGAGAGGGAGCCAGAAGAAGCAGGAAGTGCCACTCAATCATGAGGAAAGTCTGAGCATGAGTGAAGAAGAGAGAGAAGGAAGGATGGGCAAAAGCATCCTAGGCCATTGTTCAGTTTATGGTAAGTTCAGCAAGGTAGGAACTTGAGCCAAAATTAGCCATCAGTCCTGTGCCTAAGAGGGATAGTCCTGCCTTGGTATCCCTGTTGTTCTCAGTCATTAGCTGGGAGCAGTCTGTGGGAAGCATGACCTTGATACAAATGAGGAAATGTATTTCAGAGATCAGCAGCTAGGACCTTTGCACAGTTACATTCCCTGTTCTTGGATCTTTGAAAGGCTCGTTTTCCTGGCCACCACAGGGGCCATGCCAACTCATCCCCTTGGTTCGTAGACATGTATATTCTTAATAAAGCAAGATGGAACCATACATTGGCTGCTGTTTTAAAGCATGCAGCAGACTTAGAGAACACCTCAACAACCAAGAATGAGTTTTCATATAGCTCTTCCACAATTTGATCAGGCCAATCACACTTCAAATGTGTGTACAAACAACTACTATAGAATCACTTTAGAATGACAGAGCAAAAAGTAAAACCAATTATTTCTGTGAATTGGAGAAGATAGTTACTATTCCCTTGTCATCTAATATATTTCTTCTTAGAGGTGATGCTTGGTGGGATACCATGTTCATGAAAAAGGCATTAGGTAAGTCTACATTTGCAGGAGGTGGCAAGATAAACTGGTAGGAAAATGGGTATGTAAACCAAACAAATCTCCCAAAATGTGATTATTCCTGGAAAGAAAGTCATTAGCTCTGTAATTTTAGATTAGTAAGAAGTAGTAAATTCTGGGTGCCTGAGTGGCTCCATCGGTTAAGAAGTAGTGTAATCTAATCACCCTGCTATCCAAGTGGTTCACCAATCTTCCCAGAAAATGATGGTATAGCAGAGGCACAGCTGTGATCATTGTTGTTGGTATTTGGGATACCTAACAGTGGAAGTAGTGAAATTAGTCTTGGTGAATAAAATCATGTTGTTGGGCCCATTCCAGTTACTCTAGCCATTTGTACAAGGGCCTGTTGAGCATGAACAGAAGAGGAGAAAGATACTGTGTGTGTACGGAGAAAGAGGCTGACAGACATTCACAGAGCATGTCCATCTGTAAAAATGTGTTCTTTCATGATTTCCAGCTTGTAGATCCTCAATCCCTTTCCCTCCAAAGAAATGAGTTAAATGTTATGAATTGGGATTCCCACCCTTGTATCTTCAAGTCTTTCTTGGAAACACTAATCTCTGAACTTCCTCCAGGTGGAGATTTTGTTTACTGACTCACCAGAGCAATATCACCTTCTGCTTGAACCTAATAACCCTCATTCCATGGGTCATAAGTAGAATTAAAATGAGGATCTTGTTCCAGTCTGTGTATCACTCTAATTATCTACAGTATTATTTCTGGGTCTGGGTAATAATGATTGGCTATATACCTGGTCCCATTGGACCTGCTGAAAGATACATTTAGGCCAAAATCATCTTTTACATTGTTCCCATTACCCTCACTGGCAATTATATACCTCTACTGTTTTCCCTCTCTGTAGATTAGTGTCAGTTCAGAACCAGTATCTAATAACCCACAGATGATCAGGGTTATTTCCACTTTCCTAACATGGGTCACCCTCATGAATGGCAGCAAGCCATCCACAAGAAGGCTTGGAGGAAGATGTACAATATATACCTTGGCTGTTTCAAGGTTCCTCCTCAAAGGGTATTGCCTCACCATAAGTCTATGTTTTCAATGGTTGTAACACTAGCTTTGGTCAAATTATATAGGAAGCAGTAATATAATTATATAAGTAGGCAGAAAACCCTACCAGAACATCCTGACCTAGTTTTTATCCAAGTAAAAATAAAATGTTTCTCTTTTCAAGAAAAATATCACCTTGGTTGGTTTCCCATCTACATCATTCCTTAAGAACCCCCTAATCCATGAGACATTGCCATTAACATCTGAACAAAATATTTGGTTACCACCCATTTATGGCATACTGGGTAATTCCTTCCATCTTATCTTGAAGAGTATCCACTGAAATATGGCTTTCTGACTGCCTGTTTGATTAAGTCAGATAGTCCAGGTTTAAACTTAGCAGAAGCCAATCACCACATGATATTTATTGCATACCTCTGTGTCAAGAAAAAAAAAAATGCTTTCCTGCCTACCTGTCCTTCATTCCATAAAGCCACTGGTGATCATTTAAGTAAGTTTGAGGCTAGTGGATGCAATAGATAGCCATTGTCCCATTTCTCACCATGATGGAGTTATATATCTAGCCTTTAAATATATGAACAATCCAACCCCATTTCAATTATCAACTCATACTACTTCTAAGATCAGTATCTGGCAAGTAAATATAGCCAACAAGTTGACTAGTTTGGGGAGGTTTTAAAAAGGGATTATTACATAGAAATGTGTGTGGTATAGAGAACTCCTGAGGAATAGTGTTGCAACTTCTGAGAACTATAACCTTTTTTTTAAGTTTTTTTTTATTTATTTGAGATAGAGAAAGAGCATTAATTAGCAAAAGGAAGAGGGGCAGAGGAGAGGGAGAGGGAGAAGTAGGCTCCATGGAGCCCAAAAAGGGGCCTGATCCAGGGACCCTGAGATTATGATCTGAGCCAAAGGCAGAAGCTTCACCAACTGAGTCACCCAGCTGCCCCTCTTTTCTATTTTTGAAGTTGCCTGAAGACACAGAGGTCATAAGCAATGGAGGGAGAGCTTCAAAATGAATCACCTGGTAAGTCCAGGGAGGCAACCAGCTGTGGCATCTTTGCAAGAAAGTAGACCGGAGAAAAACGCTCATACCTCAATCTCTTCCCCACCAATGACAACCACTGGCTAAACCCATTAAGCAGAGCACAAAGGAGCCCGCTGATGCAGTTAATATAGCTGAGTATCCTGGAGCAAAGAGGAGATTCAAAGGGTAGAGAATGGATTTTGAAGAACAAAAGAAAGGTATTCAACATTTAAGGAAAATATCATATTATTAAACAGATATGATTTAATATGCAGCTATATGTATATGAATATATATTTACATACATAATATATGTGCACATATATGTCTAGTTTAGCTTCTACACAAATCAAGAGAAAATGAGGATGCAAATTATGACTGATAACCTTTTCACGAGGGAATTGTAGTCTCAAAAAAAGAATTCTCCATTATTAAACAATACCCCATTTGTCAACAAACAATTTTCTTTAATTCTCTGGTTACCTATTGCCCAAGTTTATGAAATCCTGAGGGGTAACAGGAATTCCCACCTCTAGGGATACAGAAACTGTTATAAAAGTTTCCGAGGCAAGCAGATTTGAATTCTGTTGAGGTGATGGCATTGCTGAGAAATTTAGGTAAGTTGTCTGATCCAGATGTTAGACATAGATGGAATTTTTTACTTGCTCCTCACAACCAGGACAAAGGTCATTTACATACTAAGCTATCATAAGTGCTAAAGAAAGGGCTCCTTTGAAACATCTTCACCATCTTCCTATTTTAGTTTCTGGAAATGCTGAGTTCACAAGAAAAAAGAGCACATTTTACTATTAAAGACCAAAAAAGGCAATTAATATTATTATCAAAAAAAAGACAAAGGAGAAAGAAACAACTCAGTGCACAAACAAAGAGTTAATGTCAGGAACTACTTTAAAAAGCATTGTTAATATCTACAAAACAGCTGGGGCAACAAGATGAAGTAGCTGAGATTACTAGAGACTGTTTAGGGCTAAAGCCATCCAAAAAAGTTCACATTTCTTTCAGTTTGATATGCTTTAATTCAAAAGCATCACATCATATGATATTTCTGAGAAGAATTCCAGACAAAAGGAACTATCTCTCACCACAAACCCTGATACTCTAGTAATTAGGGATGGAAATGCATTATTTAGTTTATCATACAAAAGTATAACTTTAGTTAGAAGAATCATACGTTCAGTGGTTAGCAAGCACAGTCAGATTACTGCAGTTGGATTAACAAAACAGAGCATAATTCTTCAAGCCAGTCTCTTCCCAAGGAAATGTATGCCTTACTTGTTTTTGTCCTAGCACTGGCAGTCAGAGTAGATCTGTTCATAGCTCATCTCTTTATGTATAACATTATGCAACACATCTTTAATTCCTCAATTCTTCACATTCTGCCATTATGATGGCAGACAGACTTCACGATAAAGAATAAGAATAATGTAACTGAGGGGCATCTTGGTGGTTCAGTCGGTTAAGTGCCTGACTCTTGATCTCAGCTCAGGTCTTGATCTCAGGGTAATGAGTTCAAGCCCCATGTTGGGCTCCACCTGGGTGTGGAGCCTACTTTAAAAGAAAAGAAGAAGAATTTAAATGATATTTATTTCAGCATTTGTCAGACTTTATCTATGGACAATGTGCAATATAAGCCCTTGGGCTGCTTTACTGAAAGCAAGTTTCTGGGTCCCACCCACAGATTGCTAAATTAGAAATTCTGGAGCTGGGCTGGGTGATTCTTACAGGCACAGAATTTGAGAACCACTGGCTGCCTGAGTGGTTATGATGTGCTAGGTACTGTGCCTAGTCCTTACTTGAGTTATCTTCTTTACAACAACCCAAAGGAGAGATAAGTTATTCCCTATCTATGAAGAAATTGAGGCTTTACAACATTGACTAGTGATGGAGAACTTGAACCCTTGTTAATCTCCTGAAAGTCAGACGCTTTTTCCATGATATCCTGGGTATCTCTGGTTTAGACCACTCAACCCTCATTGTAAAATCAGGCTTTCTATCCATCACGACTTATGAGGATGGAAAATCTGTTGATTATGTGAAAAAAAATCTTCACAGACTCACTCCATTTAGGCAAAGAAATATTTGGCAAAGCTTTTTTCAGGCAGATTCCTTTGTTTCTTCCTATTTCTGTTTGCAAAGATCAAGGCAGGGATTACTGGTGCCAGAAAATGCACATGGGATATCAAACAATTCTGCTGATAGTTTAAGAGGAAAATGACATAATTAGAAGCCACCCAGAAAATCATTTCTATTGGTTTGTTTCTTTTCCAACTCAGGGCTATCCATTAATTCATTCATTCATTCAATGTTTATTGTAGGTCTATTATATACCAGTTATTATTTGAGGCAGGAGGCATATAATAATGAATGAAAGAGACAAAACTTCCTGCTCTCATGAAATTTACATCCTAGTGAGATCTTATCTCTGCTTGGCTCCAGTGACCCTGTATGCCGATGAAAAATAGAAATTCACCATTCAGAGATATTCTCCAGGTAGTTTCAATTTTTTCACATAATTCCCAGAAGAACCCTATAGTAAGTCACAGAGTAAAATACAAAGCCGTGGAGTGTAGTTTCTTCACGAAGTGATAACACCCTTTAAGGAACATTTCTGAAATGTGCAGTTGGATTTTTGACTGCCACAAAGATCAAAGGCCCATTTATAAGCAGTAGACAATAGACAGTAGACAATGATAAAAAGCAGTAGACAATGATGAAAATGGTTTGCACCTAGGGGCAGTCCTAGCCAAAGGAAAAAAAAATGTCTACACCCTCTACTGTGTCTTGATGAACATTTGTGCATTGAGAAAAGACCTTTGTAATTTTGTGAGTTTGAAATCTACTCCACTTTACAAATAAACACTGTATTTTACAAATAAACACTGTATTTTGCAAGGTTATACTATAAATCAACTCACCTAGGAATTCAAAACTGAGGAACGAGTGTCATTTATTTTGTTGGAACTTTATCAAGAATGATTCACCTTGTTAGAAAAATCTTATGACTGACGGAAATGCCAGTCCTGATATTTGGATCACTAATATATTTGTGATGATTCTACATACATGTATAACCACTTCACCAAATGTTGCAGGATTTACATATTAAAATTCACACTATTTCAGAATAATTCCTATAATTACTACCATGTAATACAAGTTATATTGTGAGCTGCTTTTCTTTTATATCACTTTTATAATGATAATTATTTTATATACATACGCACACATATGTCTGTAGGTAGGTTTATTAACCACAAATTTCATTTAGGACTATAAGGGAAGCACTTTAAATGTTTGTTATAAAGTGGAAGTTTTTCAATATGATAAATTCAATTTTAATTTCAAAATTCAAATAGTTCAATTGAGAACTATTATTACAAATAATCAAGGTGGGATAAGTGTCTTTTTAAGCATTGTACATGGCTAGTTATAAAACTATTCTCCATGGAGAATAATGTCAAGTCCTAGGCTTTCAGACCCAAAAGACTTACAATGGCATCACTTATTTTGTTACCTGACGTAACCAGATGGATTAATTTACTGGTCTCCACTCTGAAATTTCTCTCTGATTCTCAGTTTGTTTCTCTCCCTGGGACATATGATAAATGTGCTAAAGACTTCTTCACAGTAACTGAGGAGAGAGGTTGCTCTATGATTGTGGTGGAAAATTGTGTAGGAGATCAAAATTTTACCTTAAGGTTTTGGGCTGGGCATGAAAATTAAATTAGCAGGAGACAGAGTGATAGAAGAAAAGTATACAAATGTATTTAACATAAATGTTACATGACATGGGAGCCCTCACAAGGAAATGAAGACACTGAGAAGTGATAAAACCTAAATGTTTTCATACAAAGTTGAACAACAACAAAAAAAAAGGCAACTGTAGAAGAGTAACTAAAATATATGGGGGAGGCTAAAGGAAGATAAGAAGTATTTTAAAGAGAAGATTGAAGAGCAATTTCAAAACTTGCATTCGGGTGCACATGCCCCTTTGGATCACTACATTTGTATCTTTAGGGTAAATATCCAGTAGTGCGATTGCTGGGTCATAGGGTAGCTCTATTTTCAACTTTTTGAGGAACCTCCATGCTGTTTTCTAGAGTGGTTGCACCAGCTTGCATTCCCACCAGCAGTGTAGGAGGGTTCCCCTTTCTCCGCATCCTCTCCAACATCTGTCATTTCCTGACTTGTTAATTTTAACCATTCTGACTGGTGTGAGGTGGTATCTCATCGTCGTTTTGATTTGTATTTCCTTGATGCCGAGGGATGTGGAGCACTTTTTCATGTGTCTGTTGGCCATCTGGGTGTCTTCTTTGCAGAAATGTCTGTTCACAGATGAATGGATAAAGAAGATGTGATATATATACGTATATATATATATATATCACATATATATCATATATATATGATATATATACGTATATATATATATATCACATATATGTGATATATATATGTGTGTGTGTGTATATATATATATATATATATATATATAAAATGGAATACTATGTAGCCATCAAAAGAAATGAAATCTTGTCATATGCAATGATGTGGATGGAACTAGAGGGTATTATGCTGAGAGAAATAAGTCAATCAGAGAAATAAGTCAATTATCATATGATTCCCCCTGATATGAGGAATTTGAGAGGCAGAGTGGGGGCGTTTGGGGGGTAGAGAAGGAAAAAATGAAACAGGATGGGATTGGGAGGGAGCCAAACCATAAGAGACTCTTAATCTCACAAAACAAACTGAGGGTTGCTGGGGGGTAGGGGAGGTAGGGATAGGGTGGCTGGGTTATGGACATTGGAGAGGGTATGAGCTGTGGTGAGTGCTGTGAAGTGTGTAAGCCTGATGATTCACAGACCTGTACCCCCAGAGCAAATAATACATTATATGTTAATAAAAATAATAATTTAATTTAAAAAAAACTTACTACAAGATTACAGTAATTAAGACAGTGAGGTACTGACATAAAGATGGACAAGGGGAGTTAGAGAGGAGAAGGGAGTTGAGGGAAATTGGAAGGGGAGGTGAACCATGAGAGACTATGGACTCTGAAAAACAATCTGAGGGTTTTGAAGGGGCGGGGGTGGGAGGTTGGGGGAACCAGGTGGTGGGTATTAGAGAGGGCACGGATTGCATGGAGCACTGGGTGTGGTGCAAAAACAATGAATACTGTTAAACGCTGAAAATAAATTAAAAAATTAAAAAAAAAAGATGGACATAAAGATCAGTGGAGTAGAATGGAGAACACAAAACTAAATCCTTACACTTATGGTTTTGGTAGGTAGGGTAATGTCTCCCAAAAATTCTCATGTTCTAATCCCTGGAATCCAGGAACATGTTAGAACACATGGAAACTGGAAATTGAGGTTGCTAATCACCTGACTTTAAAATAGATTGTCCTGGCTGGCTCAGTCAGTAGAGCATGCAACTCTTGATCTCAGGGTCATGAGTTCAAGCCCCACATCAGGAGCAGAGTTTACTTCAAATAAAATATAATAAAGTCACTTATAAAATAAATTGTCCTGATGATCGCCCCACTACTGTCATGTCTGCTGTTTATCATTTGACCTTCCAAATGACAGTTCTTCACATTCTTATAATCATTTTTAAAAAAATGTTTACTGCCTATTGGCTGTGATGTTTGTAGTGTTGTACATTAAACATACCCTCATTTTTATCTTTTCTTTTTGTATGAAATGTTTAGTTTCTTTTTTATGGTAACTATGAAGGGATGATAGATTTAAATAACTTTTTTGTTTTTATTTTATATATTTTTTCACTACAGCCACATCTCCACCCCCCCAAAAAATAGACAAAATAAAAAAAAGAGGGTAATGTACAAGTTTCTGTATGTATAACGTCATGCTCTATTTCATGAGAGCAGCTGATCACAATTTGTTTCATGAATCAAGGTATGGAAATGCTTGCATATCGATTGATTTAGGCAGTGTTTACCAGTAGAGGCAAAAAAAGAAAAAATATATATAACTAAAAATAAAAAAACAACTTCAAAGATTTTTCAGTGATCAGAATCCACATTTGCATTTCAAGATAATGTAGTTTTAAAGAAAGAGTAAAAAGAAACCTTTGACATAAAATTCCTCCTTTCCCCTTGGCTTAATGAATATGACTTATTCAGCATAATATCTTTATATGTTCCACATGTTAAGAAAAATGTACATTAAACATGTTATAATTAATTAATTAAAAAATAGATTGTCCTGGATTATCACCTAGGCTGAATATAACCACAAGAGTCCTTCAAAGTGAAAAGAGAGGCAAAAGAGTTGAAGCCAAAAGGAAGATGTGACCATACAGATACAATGGTGCTGACTTTGAAGATGGAGAAAAAGGACCACGAACCAAGGAATGTGGGCAACCTCTAGAAGCTGGAAGAGGCAAAGAAATGGATCCTCCCTTAATGCCTCCAGAAAGGAACACAGCCCTGCCAATATCTTGATTTCAATACAATTGGACCCATGTTGGACTTCTTTCTAATCTACAAAACTGTAAGATAATATATTTGTGTTGTTTAAAGCCATTACATGTGAGTAATTTGTGACAAGGGCAATAGGAAACAAACAATGGTGACCTGATTTTTGGCAAGGATGCCAAGAGAATTCAGTGGGGGAAAATAGTCTTTCCAACAAATGCAGTTGGGACTAGATATTCACACTCAAAAGAATGAAGCTGGACCCCCACTTCACACCATATACAAAAATTAATTCAAAATGGATTGTTAACCTACATGTAAGAACTAAAATAAAAACACTTGGATAAAACTGAGCAAACGGTTGTGAAATTAGGTTAGGCAATGGTTTCTTAAATAAGACATCAAGAGCAAGCAAAAAGAAAAAAGATAAAGTAAACCTTATCAAATTTAAAAGTTCATGCACGTCAAAGGATATCATCAAGAAAGTAAAAAAATAACAGAGAATGAGAAAATATATTTGCATATAATAAATTTTATAAAAGACTTGTATCCAGTATATATAAGTATTACAATTCAACAATGAAAAGACAAAAGAAACTAATAAAAAGATGAGCAAAAGATTTTAATACATATTTCTCCAAAGAAGATAGTTAATAAGCATTTGAAAAGACACTATATATCATTAGTTATTAAAAAATGTAAATCAAGGGGCACCTGGTAGCTTAGTCAATTAAACATCTGGCTTCTAATTTTGGCTTAGGTCATGATCTCAGACTTATAGGATCAAGCCTCCCCATCCAGCTCTGTGCTCAACAGCAAGTCTGCTTGAGATTCTCTCTCTCACTCTCCCTCTGCCCCTCCCTGCCCCCTCAAATAAATAAATAAATAAATCTTTTAAAAAAAGAAAATGTAAATCAAAACTACAATATCGTACCACTTCACACCCAATAGGACTGCTAAAATCAAAAAGATAATAACTTGTATCAGGATGAGGAAATATTGGATCCCACATGCTTTACTGATATGATTGAAAAATGGCAGGATTCATTTGGAAGAGAGTTTGGTAATTTCCCAGAATGTTAAATATAGATGTACCATATGACTCAACAATTCTACTCCTGGATATCTACTCAAGATATATGAAAGCATATGTCTTTACAAAACTTGTATAAGGATTCCCATAACAGCATTGTTCATAATTGCCAAAAAATAGAAACAATAAAACATGTATCCATTGATGAATAGGTAAATGAAATATGGTATATCCACACAAAGGGATATTATATGGCAATAAAAACAAAGTAATGATACATGCTACAACATTAATGAAAAAGAAAAATATGCTAAAAATGCATATTTGCAGGTGGTATACTCTGCCATCTTTCAAATGTCACCACTTTCTAAACTACAGGGACTTTCCCATCTCTCATGGGCTTTGAGCAACTTGTCCATGTATAGCTGGGAAATAAGAAAAGACTGTTTCCTCTCAGTGTCTAAGTTTAATTAGTTCCTCTCCCAGTTCATTTTCACCACACCGTCTAGTTTGCTTTTCCTAATATCTCTAACATTAACTGAAAATATTTCCACATGTATTTGTTTATTTATCATGTAGGACTCTAAATAAAGTCCTCGTAGAATAGGAGTCAGCCCTATTGTCCTCACTGCGGTATCCCAATTCCAAGAAGGCAACTGGAGCTCAAGAAATACTTTTCTTGAAAAATAAGCAACCAAGAGCACTCAAGCTTTCCTATTATTAAATGCATCTCATTGAAATGAATATGTTAACGCTCCCATCACCTGCCCTAGTCAGGCAAAATTCCTGCTCTGATCTCACTTGCCCTAACAGCTTATAGTCTTGACTGTATCTCACGGGCTTATCATAGAGATTGCATTCCTGAGGTATGGGTTGAGGGAATTCAGCACTTCACCCTTACATTTGCAGGTGAGGTCTCCTTAAACCATGGAGAGAAGCAATCACACAGTAACTGAGTTCATCCTAGTGGGTTTCACAACGGACCCAGTGATGCAGTTGGTCCTGTTCGTGGTATTCCTTGGTGTGTACTCTCTGACCGTGGTAGGAAATGCCACCCTCATGGTGTTGATCTGTAATGACTCCCGGCTGCACACAGCAATGTATTTCTTCATTGGGAATCTGTCCTTTCTGGATCTCTGGTATTCCTCTGTCTACACCCCAAAGATTCTGGTGACCTGTATCTCTGAAGACAAAAGTATCTCCTTTGCTGGCTGCCTAGCTCAGTTCTTCTTCTCTGCTGGGTTGGCATATAGTGAGTGTTACCTATTGGCCGCCATGGCTTATGACCGATACGCAGCCATTTCCAACCCCCTGCTTTACGCCCAGGCCATGTCAAGGAAATTGTGCATCTGTTTGGTTATATATTCCTATACTGGAGGTTTTATCAATGCAATAATACTGACCAGCAACACATTCACCTTGGATTTTTGCAGTGATAATGTCATTGATGACTTTTTCTGTGATGTCCCACCACTGGTGAAGTTGGCGTGTGATGCGAAAGAGAGCTACCAGGCCGTGCTGTACTTCCTCCTGGCCTCCAACGTCATCGCCCCCACACTGCTCATCCTCGCCTCCTACCTGTTCATCATCGCCGCCATTTTGAGGATCCGCTCCACCCAGGGCCGCTACAAGGCCTTCTCCACCTGCTCCTCCCACCTGGTCTCCGTCACCTTGTACTACGGCTCCATTCTCTACATCTACTCTCGCCCAAGTTCCAGCTATTCCCTTGAGAGGGATAAAATGGTATCAACATTTTATACTGTGCTGTTCCCCATGTTGAACCCCATGATCTACAGTCTGAGGAATAAGGACGTGAAAGAAGCCCTGAAAAAACTGGTCTGGTTAACACAGTAGGAAATCTGAGTTGACCTGTATTTCTCAAATCAGTGCTCAGGGAGAATGGGCTGCTTCAGAAGCAGCATGGGCAACTGGCTCTTTTTAAACAGCACAGCTTTTTTTCTAGTCAAAGAGATCAAGTG
Source organism: Enhydra lutris kenyoni (assembly GCF_002288905.1). NCBI lineage: Eukaryota > Metazoa > Chordata > Mammalia > Carnivora > Mustelidae > Enhydra > Enhydra lutris. The sequence goes on along the minus strand of NW_019154106.1, from coordinate 13,654,993 downwards.
AAAAAAGTTTTATGTTAGTTTGACTTGCTTTAGTGATCAAACTATAATCTATATTATAAAATATTGGTTCAATTGAATAATAACATAGTTTTAAAAAGCAGCCTCAGGGCTTAATGCAAAATGGAAGTATATATATTGCTTCTAAGATCCTAAAAGATTAAATTTTCCTTTGCTATCTTCTTAAGATCGATCTATTTTTCGCCCTACATACTAAGCTTTATGGCAATGTGAAGAAATTCTGAAGATTTGTGTAATACACCCCAAATCCTTCTCATTCAGTACTTACAGAACTTTTGTAATAGAAGAATTTTTCTTTTAAATGTCGGGGAGCCTAGGTGGCTCAGTCAGTTAAGCATCTGACTCTTAGTTTCAACTCAGGTCATGATTTCAGGGTCATGGGATCCAACACCAAGGTGGGTTCTGTTCTCAGCAGGAAGTCTGCTTGAGATTCTCTTCTTCTCTCTCTGGCCCTCCCCCTGCTATTTCTCTCTCTCTTTCTTCATCTCTCTCTCTCTCTCTACCTCAAATAAAATAAATAAAAATATTTATAAAAAATAATTTTAAAATGTTAAGAATATTGTGATGAAAAGAGAAGGCATTGAGGTGTTATTTGATGAATGCAGAGGAAAAGAAAGATCAGAAGTGTCAGAGCTAACAGAAATGTTGAAGTGACTCCACCTATTTGTTGTAAAATTTCAATTTACATGCATTTTATAGGGTGCCTGAATGGCTCAGTTGGTTCAAGTTCTGCCTTCAGCTCAGATCATGATCTCAAGGTCCTGAGATTGAGTCCTACATCAGGATCCTTTCTCCACAGAAATTCTGCTTCTCCCTCTGCCCCTCCTCCCACTTGTTCTTTCAGTCTCTCTCTCTCTCTCTCTCTCTCTCTCAAAAATAAATAAAATCTTGAAAAATAAATATTTATTTACTTATTTAATGACTGTGGCCGTTAGAGTAATAGCTATAGTCTTTCAATAATAAAGAACTAACTGGTAAGGCACAAGCTACTCATTTGTCACATGTAACTAATAATCCTGAATTTTCACTGTGGTTTTAAGGAGTATTAAAAAAATCAATTAAGTTTGTTATGTACTGAATATTGAGCTGTAAGTTTCTTTATGCTTAAAATCCTCTGGTGAGAAAAAAAAAAGAAGTAGTGAGTCTAGAACAGAGTGGAATTTTGTTAGTCAACTTATTGATTATGGCTTGTTCCACTTGGTCTTGATCTTTTCCTTCACAGAGAACATGTGGTGTTATGAAGTGAAAGAGTGTAAAGCAGAATACTTATTCTTTTCTCTGTGGAGAGATCACTCTTCTGAGGCGATATACAATTTCAGAGACACATATCTCTTCATGGATGTAGAAAGATATTTTGGCTGTTTGTTTATTTCCTCATTCTAAAGAACTCTTAAACATATGGCTAATAGTCGATGTAGAAGACTCAAGGTTTACAAAGATATTTTCTGTATACTCAGTTAGAGCTTTAAGATGAAGTATGGAGAGAATGCCTTACTAAAAATAAATATTTATAAAATTTTGAGTAAATTTCCAGCAGTTTAGTCATTCTAGATCCTCTCCCCACACAATAAAATTTGCTTCCCAAGGTTCAAAGACAAACTGCATACACAAAAACTATCCAATTCCTTTTCTCTTTCCAAGATGCCCCAAAGATAATCAATGGAATAAGTTTTATGTAAATCTATCACTACAAAAGAGTAAAATACAATATTGTAAAGCATACGACAACCTGAAATTAATTGGTTTAAAATAGTTTAATCACCAAATAGTGGCAAACGAAGAGTGGTTTCCTCAATGTGTCATTGCTTTAAGTATGACTTGTATTTACTTGAAAATTGCAATGATTACCAACAGACATATACGCTAATAATTTGGAAAATTATGCAATAAGAACATTCCACAAAATATAACCTTCATCTCTGCGGTCTTATGGTTTGCGTTGCTTTCCAGAAGGCCTCTTTGACATCTTTATTTCTCAGGCTATAGATGAGTGGGTTGAGCAGTGGATTGACCACAGTGTAAAACAGAGCAGCCACTTTGTCTTTCTCCAGGGAGTAGGTGGAACTTGGCCTTGAATACATGAAGAGCAGGGATCCGTAGAAGAGCATGACTGAAATGAGGTGTGAAGCACAGGTGGAGAAGGCCTTGTGCCTTCCTGAGGCTGAGCGGATCCTCATGATAGCCAGAAGTATGTTGCAATAGGAAATCAAGATGGCAAGAATGCTGGAGAGGACCGTGAAGCCCACCACACCCAGGAGGACTTTTTCATAGACATGGGTATCTGTACACGACATTTTTACCAATGGTGGTGCATCACAGAAGAAGTGGTCAATAATATTTTTACCACAGAAACTCAAGCGGAAAGTGTTGGTAGTATGGGCTATGGCATTCAAAAACCCTCCTATGTAAGAACCAGCGACAAGCCCAGTACAGAGAGACCTGGACATAGAACTTGAATAAAGTAATGGGTTACAGATCGCTGCATACCGGTCATAGGACATGGCTGCTAGGAGGTAGCACTCAGTGTAGGCTACAACACAAGAGAAGAACAGCTGGGCCCCACATCCAGCCAAGGAAATTCGTTTATCTTCTGAGACACAGTTAGCCAAGATTTTGGGAGTATACACAGAAGTGTACCAAAAATCCAAAAAGGACAGATTGCCAATGAAAAAGTACATAGGCGTGTGTAGGCGGGAATCAATTCGGATTAGAATAACCAAGGTCATGTTCCCCGACAAAGTCATCAAATAGAGCACCAGAAATATTCCAAATAGAATCAGCTGCCACTGTGGGTTTGCTGAGAAACCCACCAAGATGAATTCAGTCAGAATGGTACGATTTCCTGCCTCCATGTCCACAGAGGAGAAAGCCTGATAAAGACTTTGAGGGGGGAAAAAATCATTTTGCAGTTGTTCTATTGAAATAAATAAACAAAGGCCTAAGTTAAGTCAGTACTTATTAGGACGCTTGTGGACTTTTATCCATGATTACCTAGAATGATAGAATTTCAGTCTGTGGCTTGGGGAGACCACAGGTATTAGTGTTAGAATCTGATTGTGAAATTAGGGCTTTCCCACAGGGCAAGGCCTTTAGTCCAACCAGAGAAGAAAAGCAAAGCCCCCAGCTGGTTGTTTGAATGAATGGAGACATGCATGAAAATACCTAACCCAATGTTAAGTACATAGTAAGTGCTCAAAAAATTTTAGTATCCTTCGTGTATTATTGAGAATTTATGTGTCAGGCGTTGTGCTGATAATTACACAAATATCAACATACTGTACCACTCTTGTAACTATCAATACAACATTTACATTAGATATGATATATAATATAATTAATATAATATAATAATGTAGTAATCACTATGCTCCAATTAATATTCTAAATTCTAATCTTGAAATACTTAATCCTTTCTATAATTTCATAAAGTAGGCACTATTACGATTCTCATGGTGTTTAAGAAACAAGTCCAAAGACACCAAACAGATCAATAGCAGAGCTGGTATTTAAACACAGAATTTTCTTTATCAAGAGTATGTGCTCTCAACTGCTAAGCCATTTATGTGTTTTATAAGTAAATGGTTTTTCTTTTGCTCTCCTGGTTAAGGCAATATATAATCCTCTGACAACTTGAATTACTGTACTTAATAAAAACATCTTTAAGAAAGCTTTTTTTAAGAACATTCTTTCCCCACTTTCTCTTGTTGATCAATGAGATTCATATACATAGCTGAGCTATTTTTGGATATAGTAAATGCTGAATATTAGGCAAAACACAATCTTTGGTGTCAATGACAGACTGAGAAGCCATGAATCCTTTCAAATTATCCCAAAGCTCTAAAACTCTGAGGGAGAAGCTAAAAGGAGAAATCTAATTCAAAACATATGGAATTGGGCCAGTAGTTGGCGGACTATCCCTTAGTTAAAAAGACAGTGGGAGAAAGTTAAAACCAAGAGAAGATTGTGATTTACTGCCATGTTCAGAACATTCTCCTTTGAAGTTGGGAAAATTGGACAGCCACATGCAGAAAAATGAAATTGGATCATTTCCTTACACCACACATGAAAATAGACTCAAAATGGATGAAGGATCTCAATGTGAGAAAGGAATCCATCAAAATCCTTGAGGAGAACACAGGCAGCAACCTCTTCGACCTCAACTGCAGCAACATCTTCCTAGGAACATCGCCAAAGGCAAGGGAAGCAAGGGCAAAAATGAACTATTGGGATTTTATCAAGATCAAAAGCTTTTGCACAGCAAAGGAAACAGTTAACAAAACCAAAAGACAACTGACAGAATGGGAGAAGATATTTGCAAATGACATATCGGATAAAGGGCTAGTGTCCAAAATCTATAAAGAACTTAGCAAACTCAACACCCAAAGAACAAATAATCCAATCAAGAAATGGGCAGAGGACATGAACAGACATTTCTGCAAAGAAGACATCCAGATGGCGAACAGACACATGAAAAAGTGCTCCACGTCACTCGGCATCAGGGAAATACAAATCAAAACCACAATGAGATACCACCTCACACCAGTCAGAATGGCTAAAATTAACAAGTCAGGAAATGACAGATGCTGGCGAGGATGCGGAGAAAGGGGAACCCTCCTACACTGTTGGTGGGAATGCAAGCTGGTGCAACCACTCTGGAAAACAGCATGGAGGTTCCTCAAAATGTTGAAAATAGAACTACCCTATGACCCAGCAATTGCACTGCTGGGTATTTACCCTAAAGATACAAACGTAGTGATCCGAAGGGGCACGTGCACCCGAATGTTTATAGCAGCAATGTCTACAATAGCCAAACTATGGAAAGAACCTAGATGTCCATCAACAGACGAATGGATAAAGAAGATGTGGTATATATACACAATGGAATACTATGCAGCCATCAAAAGAAATGAAGTCTTGCCATTTGCGACGACGTGGATGGAACTAGAGGGTATCATGCTTAGCGAAGTGAGTCAATCAGAGAAAGACAACTATCATATGATCTCCCTGATATGAGGGAGAGGAGATGCAACATGGGGGCTTAAGGGGGTAGGAGAAGAGTAAATGAAACAAGATGGGATTGGGAGGGAGACAAACCATAAGTGACTCT
>NW_019154106.1:13571169-13649768 GCF_002288905.1 Enhydra lutris kenyoni | reverse complement strand
GAGGGTTAATGGGGGGAGGGGGGATGGGGGGGTGGGATTATGGACATTGGGGAGGGTATGTGCTATGATGAGTGCTGTGAAGTGTGTAAACCTGGCGATTCACAGACCTGTACCCCTGGGGATAAAAATATATGTTTATAAAAAATAAAATTTAAAAAATTTAAAAAAAAAAAAATTAGCATATATTGTAATGAGAATTTTAATAATCAAAAAGACAAAAGACTGAGAGAGAAAAATATTTTTCATGGCCATATTTTACCATAAGAACTTAATTGTAAGTGCTAACTATCATAGAATGAAAAATAAATCAAGTAATGCTAAAAAAAAAAAAAAAAAAAAAAAAAGAACATTCTCCTTTGAGCTAAGCCAGAATCCGTTTGTAATTGGACTTTCAGTTGTAATGTTCTGCCCCAAAGTCCACTGTTCCTCTTTAATAAGGAAAGGAAGTATCTTAATCTTTAAATATTAGGTCTTGTTATCTTTCAGATGTAGCTAATGATGTTCAGAGAGGACATGATTTGATTGATAAACTGTAGTAGATAAAGCTTGGAATCCTGAAGATCACTCATTCCTCCAACTATTTCCATATAATGGATCTCATCTCATTAGCACACAAAGAACAGATGCTTTAGTCCTACACCCCCTTCCCTAAGTGGGCTTTAACTTAACCTTTACAACTCTCTCTTGCTACTTGTCTTCACCTATTTAGGACTTCAACCAAACTAAATTACTCACATAATCTCCCCTTAAAAATCTCACATCCTAGGAGCTTCACATGTATTATACTACACTGGTGTTCATTTCTACACTACAAATTCTTTTTTTTTCTGAATTTGCTCAAGCTTGAGTAATAGTTATCTTGGCAGGGATTTATGGTCATTATATTGATAATGTACAACCCGGTGGATGATAGCCATCATCTCAGTAGTTACTATGAACCTCCTCTGCTGTGTTATTATTTATCTACACAATGAAAAATACCTGTGCCTTATTAAGTTCACCTTCAATGCGATAAAACTTGGGGGGAAAATGAAAATATCTGAGAGTGCCTATTATTACCCTTCTACACCTGCCCTCCAGAGAGGCAAGTAACTGAAAAAAATTAATGATTTTTTTGGTCTATTATTCAAAGTCTTCACAGAAGAAGAGATATTGAAAAGAGACCGGAGAAATGAGCCCAGTGCTAGCCCATTGTAAAGACAAGGAGGAGAGGAAAGCAGTTCCATGAGAAAGAAAAAAAAAAACATATATCAAAGCCCTCACATGAGAGAGAGTCTGGTGAACTCCAAGAGTTGAGAGGGGTTAAGTAAAGACGGGGTGTGCAGAAGAACCAGGAGGTGAGCCACAAGAGTGATCAACTCACAAAGCCTATTGGAACACATATTAAGGATTTTGGCATTACACTAACACAAATAGTTTTGGGGAAAATAGAGCAGAGTTTGAGGAAAACAAGAAGATGGGTATTGCTGGTGAGAAGAGGGCATGGGATTTGAAATAGAGTGACAAGAATGGGTCTTCATAAGAAAATGACATTTGAATGGGATTTGCAGGAGATGAGGTGTGAGGCCCCATTCAGGTCTATTTTCCCCAAGACATACCGTCATCTTCTAGCTCCTGGATATAGTTTGTTGTCCATTTTCCCTATCAGCATACTGCATGCAGCATACAGCATACAGGTCAGTATGATTTCTCTGTTTTGTTTACTGCTGTACCCAGCACATATAGAACTGTTCCCAGCAACTAATTGGCACTTTATAAATATTTCTAGAATGAATGAGTGGGTAATTATCTTTATATCTTGAAGCTCTTTTCCCCCAAAGAATTGTCTACTTCTAACCTCATACAAACTACTTAAAACAAATTTACCCTCAGCTAGACTTTTATTACTAAGTGTACTGTATCACTTCAGCAGGAAGATTATTAAAGGACTCTTAATCATTACCCTCATAACCATCAGGATGTCCTAAAATCCATCTTGAATTTAAAATAAATTGCAATGAAGGGCACTTGGGTGGCTCTGTGGGTTAAGCCTCTGCCTTCCGCTCAGGTCATGATCTCAGGGTCCTGGGATTGAGCCCCACATCAGACTCTCTGCTCAGCAGGGAGCCTGCTTCCAACTCTCTCTCTGCCTGCCTCTCTGTCTACTTGTGATCTCTCTCTGTGTGTCAAATAAATTAAAAAAATCTTTTAAAAGATAAAAAAATTAAAATAAATTGCAATGAAAGTGTGGATGTGAAATAAAAGACACAGAAAAAGTCTGAGCCAATCGTGCTAAAGCATCCCATGTAGAATAGTTTCTCAAGATGTGTATTCTCCTGTTTCCTGCTCCTCCACTGGAGAACTAAACATTTGGAGGAAGAATGTGTCCCTCTAAAGCTGAAAACTAGTAGCAAGAAGTGAAAATATCACACAGTGTAGCTTGGACACTATAATCCAAAAGTAGGTCAACCATATTCTCTTTTTGTTTACCCCACTGTGTTAATGAATACATGATGACCCAACATAACTACCAGACTGAATTGCACATTCTAGATGAAAGTGAGGCATCTAATTAGTGGACTCTTATTTAGAAGACTGTGTCTTTCTGTATGTGTGTTTGGCATAACAATGATCCTTTGAGAGCCATGCCTGACTCTGTATCCTCCTTCTAATTTAGCTGAGGCCAAAGAGAGACCAAAACACTTATCTGCCCCTGGTTCTAGTTGCTTACCCTTGGCAAGGAAGGACAGATACTGGAAGTGACAGGCTTTTCCCTTTCCTCTGACATTTTGGCATGCTTTGTTGGACTTGATATGTACATTTTCTCACAGACCTTTGAGACCTCTTCCACAGAGCAGAAATATACACTTCAGTCTCTAAAGAATCAATTAGAGTTCATTTACAGTATTGGGATAGTGTGTTAATTAGGACATGATGAAATGAAAAATATTTTACTAAAATTTCACTGTCTTACCATTAAATCACAATATAATCACAAACATGTCTGATAATAGAAACTCTTCAAATTGTTCTAAATAAGCTTTTTTAGAGTGTATCATTTGTGGTCCATAATTTTTCTACTGCCAGATCTCCTATGCTTCCTTGTCTGTACCGTGCTTCCAGGCTACATTTCCCTGTCTCATTCATCAGAAAACTCCTATTAAACTCTCATATTATGGATTGAATGGCAACCTTCTAAAATTTGTATGTTGACTAATAGTGACTCAGAATGTGTGTTTGGAGATAGGGCCTCTATAGAAGTGATTAAGTTAAGGGGTGCCTGGGTAGTTCAGTAGGCTAAGAGTCCAATTCTTGGTTTCAGCTCAGGTCATGATCTTGGGGTCATGGCATCAAGCCCCTTGTTGGGTTCCATGATCAACATGGTGTCTACCTGAGATTGTCTCTCCCTCACCCTTTTCTCCCTTCTACTCATACTGTCTCGCTCTCTCTAAAACAAATAAATAAATCTTTTTTTAAGTGATTTTTTTAAATGAGGTTTTTAATGAGTGATTTTTTAAAAATGAGGTAGTTAGGGTGAGCCAGAATCCAATCTGATCTAAGTCTTCATTAAAGAAGAATGGAAATTTGGACTCACAAAGAAGTACAAGAGTAATTGTGCACAGAAAAGACCAAGTGAGGAGAAAGCAAGAGGGTAACCATCTACAAGCAGAGAAGAGACCTCAGAACAAACCAACCTGAGTGGCCCCCTGATCTTGGCCTTTTCTGCTCCAGAACTGTGAGAAAATAAATTTCTGTTGTTTTAGCCACCCAGTCTGTGGCATTTTGTTATGGCAACCCTAGCAAATGAATATACTTGGTTAATAACACTAGGGCCTTTTTGTGTGAGCACAGCTTCATGTTTTATATGTAAAAAGACTTAAAATTAGGAAATGAGAGAAACCATAATGAAATATTCTCTAAGTTGTAATGCATGCATAAAGGTGAACAAGCAAAGAAACACAAACATTCATAGAACCTTGAAGGCTATTCATTTCTTCACTTAGCAGAGATTTTCACAATGAATCTTCTCATGGGTGTAAAAGCTTTCTGAAATCTGTCTCTCTATCTCTCTACCTACCTATTTCTATCTACATCTCCATTTTTGGTCTTCATACAACTGCTCCTCTTTTACCCTTGATTTTTGTAATTGTTGAGGAAATGCTCTTTCACTGAAAGCTCACTCTGACTCTGAGATATTTGCTCTTCCCTGTATCTGTTGCCAAAAAAAACCTTTTTATCATGACAAACAAAACGAAACAAAACAAAACAAAAACTCTTCTTCACCCTTCTCAGAATCTCAGGAATTTTAGACTAGTCCCAGGTAGCAGGCATAACAGTTATTTCAAATATACCAACCTTATTTATTTTACACACCTACTCAAATACATTAGTGCCAACTTAAAAAGACAATTGCAGTCAAGTGTTTCCACATTATCCAGTAATTTTTTTTTGTTATTTCTGACTTAGAAAAAAGATACAGTCATGTTTCCCAAGTATTTTCATTTAAAAATTGGTGCCCTATCTAACATTTTCTTCAGAGCATCTTTAACATCTTTATTTCTTAAGCTATAGATCAAGGGATTCAACAATGGTATCACCACAGTATAGAACACCGACACCACTTTATCCCTTTCCAGGGCATAGCTCGTACTTGGACGGGAGTAAATGAAGAGAATAGAGCCATAGTACAAGGTGACAGCTGTCAGGTGAGAGCCACAGATAGAGACAGCCTTGAGGCGGCCTTGGGTGGAGCGGATCTTCAAGATGGCAGCAATGATAAAGAGGTAGGAGGCAAGGATGAGCACAGCAGGAGCAATGACATTGGAGGCCAGTATGAAATAGAGCACAGCCTGGTAACTCTCCTTCACATCACAGGCCAGCTTGACAAGGGGGGGCAGATCACAGAAGTAATCATCAATAACATTGCTCCCACAGAAGCTGAGGGTAAATGTCTCACTGGTAATGATGATTGAGTTAAGAAAGCCACTAAGGTATGAAGCTGCAACAAGACTTGCACATATCCTTGAGGACATCACCTGTGAATAAAGCAGAGGGTTGGTGATGGCCACATAGCGGTCATAAGCCATGGCGGCCAACAGGTAACACTCGCTATATGCCAACCCAGCAGAGAAGAAGAACTGAGCTAGGCAGCCAGCAAAGGAGATGCTTTTGTCTTCTGAGATGCAGGTCACCAGGATCTTTGGGGTGTAGACAGAGGAATACCAGAGATCCAGAAAAGACAGGTTCCCAATGAAGAAATACATGGCCGTGTGGAGCCGAGAATCAGCACAGATCAGAGAAATCAGGGTGATGTTCCCTGAAAGACTAGCGACATAGATGATGAAGAAAATGACAAAGAGTACTTTCTGTAACCACAGCTCTGATGTAAACCCTAAAAGTATAAACTCTTTCACTTTGGTGAAATTTTTCTCATCCATTGATTTTGGGTTTCTATGGTCCTTTTCTGTGAAAAGATTAATAAATGTATCAATACATCCATATATCAACTTCCCCTATCATTTGCCATTTTAGATCCCTGAAATACCCAAGTGATGCATGTATGTTGTTCAACGCGAGACATGTTCATGCCATAGTGGATATCACTTTTTTCAGGCTACTGAGAAATTAGTTCTATGCTGTGGGGGGATATTCGTTATCAGGCACATAACATAGCAGGCACCACCATATTTTTTTTCTTTGAGTATAGCTGACACACAATGTTACATTTGTTTCAGGTGTGCAACATTGTGATTCAGCAAGTTTATACATTATGCTATGCTCACCATAAGTGTAGCTACCATCCGTCACCATATAAAGCTATTAAAATACCATTTACAGTACTCAGTATGCTGTTCCCTTTATTCCCTGTCACCATATATTTCTCAACTAATTTTTCCTCCTTTACCAGAGAGGGTGATTGAGTTATCTTTTCTCTTTGCACCTGACAGAGTGCCTTGTGATAGATGTTAAAAAAGGAAGCATGAAGTAACACTCTGGTTTCTCCGCTGGTCATTGACTCCTTTTGTCTTTACTAGAGAATTACACCCAGAAGGATACTTTTTATTATCCTAATCATATTTTGGAATATCCTTGAAACCAATAACTTTATTTTATTCAACTTTTTATCCACAAAACCGGGAACACAGCTATGCATCAAGTAAAAAGTGTGCAATTTAAATAACAGTTTTCCTTTGATAATAGGAATGTGATCCATAGCTACCACCAGATGGATGCTTAAAAGAAGCAAAATGTTAATCCGTGGCTAACTGTGTTCATGATGTGGTTGAATTTCCTACAAAAAGCTAAAACAAAACAAAACACTGAACTGGCCAAAGTACATGGTTTGGAGCAAAACAGTAAGCTGCATATGGCCCATAAAGACATGTAGGTTCTAGTTCCAGGAACCTAGGAATATTACTTTATATGGGGAAAGACTCATTGGGTTCAAAATTAAAAATCTTGAGTTGGGGAGGTTATCAGGGCGGGCCCTTAGTGCCATCACAAATATCTTTATAGGGAGGAGGCAGAGGGAGGTTTGACTACAGACACAGGAAGAAGAGGTAGTGTGGCCATAGAAGCAAAGACTGGAGGGATAGAGCCATGGGGACTGCCAGCACCACCAGGCCTGTGAGGCAAAGACTGGATTCTCCAATGGAGCCTCTGGGTGGAGAGTAGCCCCACCAACACCTTGATTTTGGCCCAGTGATATTAAGTTTGGACTGCTGACCTCCAGAACTGTGAATAAATTTGTGTTGTTTTGTGCCACCAAGATGATGATGATTTGCTAGTACAAGAGGTTGTGGAATTCGACCCCTGACAGTCTTCTTTCCTTCTGAGGCAGACACAGGAGGCAGGTGTGTTGCCAGCAAAGTGGGAAGCAACATCTCCATTTGTCTGTGTTAAGCCCCTAGGATGCCAACTCCTCCAGCACAGCACAATGAAAAAAGGGCTAAATTACCACTGTCAGGGTTCTAAGCTAATATTTCTGCTTTAGATCCAAGGTTTTAAAATTTGCTTATGCTTGAGGGACACCTGGGTGGCTCAGTTGGTTAACCATGGGCCTTCAGCTCAGGTCATGATCCTAGGGTCCTGGGATCAAGCTCTGCATTGGGTTCCCTGCTCAGCTGGGAGACTGCTTCTCACTCTCCCACTCCCTCTGCTTGTGTTCTCTCTCTTTCTCTCACTCTCTCTCCTCTCTATTTCAAATAAATAAATAAAATCTTTTTTAAAAAGTCAAAATTAAAACCTCTTATGATTGAGGAAAAAAACTTAATTTTGCTTTTATGTTACGTGGTATACTTAAAACTATTGTCTCACCTACTTTCCTTAGTTCAGTGGGCCTTCAAGAAGCCACAAATGTGATTAAGCCCTCTGAAAACTGGAAGTTAAAACTATGACCTGCATTCTCTCTGACTTTACAGTTTCTTCACCTCAATAGTCTGTCCTTCAGATATATTTGCTTTACCTCCCAAGGACTTTCACTTGTACCTATGCTGACTCCTCAGAGTTTCACATGTTGCTATACAGAAAACTTCCCTTCTTCAGTATGTGTCTGTCACACAAGCTGGGAAGTTGCTGGGCTAGACTGCAGAACTATATTGGGAATGAAAATTGTAAAAGATGTTTCTTCCCCAATCTCTCCTGTTTGCCTCTCCAGTTATTAAAATATAAAATAAACATGCATGTCAATATATACATATGTGACTATGTATGTCAATACTTTTACAAATTAACAAAAGATTGAGGGTGTCTAGCATGAGACATCAGACACAGGTAAACAACATAAAAAAGAAAACATGAAAAGGAAAAGCAAGACCAACACAAAATAGAGCCAAGAATAAAACCTGTTGCCCATGAGCAAGTCTAATCCACTGTTCTGTACAGACCACAAATTCCCCTCAAACTTTTCACCAGCTCATTTACACAATTAATAGCATCTAAAAGACAAGTAAATCAACCAAGAATTTGGGCAAAACATTACCATTCTTGTTACCAACTTTGAAATCATTTCTTCCAAGAATCCTTGTGAAAAGAATGCATGAAATATAATGCAAAATATATTGAACAGTATTCTTATATATGGAGACAAACCAAAAAAGAGCTTTTTGAGCTACCTTTGTTTGTCATTCATTCATAGACTTAAATCTGGCTACATACCTTGCTAGAGTCACAGGTTGCTCAGAAACCTTCTTCCCATAAAACATCTCTGCTCCCCATCTTTCAAATACCTCCTCATAGGGAGAACTTTCTAAGAAATAGATGCTTCTGAGAGTGGTCATCTACAAGGAACTGAGCTCTGAGTTCTCAATCCTCTCCAGGCCACATGCATCTGCCATCAAATCTATATCTGTATTTCCCTAGAAAGATCTCAGATATTAAAGAAGGTGAAAAATAGAGACACATAGATATAGTTATAGGTACAGACAGACATATAGAGAGAAATAGATACAGATATATTACATATACATAGAGGTAGAGATAGAGTAGAGATTTGAGTAGATGATAGATAGAGGATGATGATTGAGAAGATAGGTGATAGATAATAGATGATAGATGATAAATAGATGATAGAAAGATGATAGAAGATGGATAGATAAATGATGATAAATGATAGATAGATAGATAGATAGATAATAGATAGATGATAGATAGAGATAATAGATGATAGATACAATTATACTCCTCCTCTTAAGGAGCTCCTTTTCCTTGCACTGCCTAACATAGAAAAAGAAATGTTTTAAGGTCATGAAAATGTTGACTCAAGTTAGTATTTCTACTCTGATCTACTTTAAGGGCTAATAAGTTTTCTGCAAAATACAAGGAGGGACCAAACACAAGTACATAGAGCTACAGAAGGTTCACGAGAAGGAAAACCTCCATCACATACATATCTAATTGCCTGTTTCACTGAAAAAGATAGGAATTGAACACAAGACATTTGGAGACATTTCAGCTTTTTTCTTCACATGCGTTAAAAAGGAAGAAAACCTTACTGTATTTCACAAAACCAAACTATGTTATGGCTTGATTACATTAAGAATTGTAGGGAGTTTTTGTCCATATAGTGATATACAGAAGGAATTCCTCTGGTTAAACACAGTACTTACATCATGAACGTAAATAGTGACTTCATTTGAATTTCAACTCAAGTCCACAACTTTCCATGTTACCTTAGGAAAAAAAAAGTGCCTTCTGTTTACTCCATGGGAATCCTCCTTCCAATGGTAACAATGCTGAGAGAAAATATAAGCCTGAGCTTCCCTTTGGGATATGCCACTAAAAGCAAATCATATCCTCATGTACTATTCTGGTGCCAAGTGAACAATTATAATACTCTGCTATCTTTCTGGAATGAAGAAGGGAGAGATCATTTATCATGAATATAATTGGTCCAATTAACCAGTAAAGTCCATTTCCTTTGTGATTTTCATTTGCATATTTGGTATAAAACAGAATTCAGCAGAAAGAATAACCAATAGGATTGTCTGCACGTAATAGATGCTCAGGAATTATTTGTAGTCCATAATGACAACAGTAATAACAAAGATTATGAAGACCAGAATTTTCACTCTGAACCATACGGAGTACCACTTAATAAAATGTGCCCTTTTGCAAACAATGAAATTGAGAGATGGAATTTGAGAAATGAAACTGAGAGACAGAAGCAAGTCACATGGTTAGAGCAAACTTTTTCTCTATGTCGGACCGTGATTATCTTTATGCATTTGAAATATATTTATCAAGCAACTCCTGTGTATCCAGCACTGGGTTAGATGTTGAGGGAGATAACACTATGAGTCAAGATAAGGTCTTAGGTGAGCTTATAATGGCTGAGAAGCAAGCCCAGGACAGAGAGTGCCTAAGTATGGACCTCAAGTCTACAACACACTATTTGTGTGATCAGGAGCAGTACACTTAAACTCATTTAGCCTCAGATTTCCTATCTATAAAATGGAAATAGCCTGTCTTCCCCATATAATTGTTGTGAGGATGAAATAAGATAACATATATAAAGGTTTTAATAAATATCGCTTAAAATCAAAAAACAAGTAAAAATTAAAAATAGAGATAGAGTGCCTGTTCTTTTGGAACTTACTGCCACATGAGGGAAGAAATCAAATAATTATATGACATTATATTTATACATTAAGACTAGTGTCAGAGAGGCATAATACTAAAGTGTCCACAGTTGTATTACAAGACCCGACATAGCATTTAACCATAGGGAAGGTTTATCTGTGGAGTTAATATTAAACTTAGAAATAAGGAATAAGAGGAACAGGAGTTCACTGGGCAAAGTGGTGACAAAGACGGGGTGGCAGGCTACCAGGAGGATGGGGAGAACAGTATTACAGTGATTATAAGAAGTGCAGACTTCAGAGCTGAGAAAAACACTGTGGGTTCAAGGAAGTGAAGGTAGTTCAAAGTGGCTGGACCCTGATAAACACATAAATGGAGCAGCACTGAATTAGGCAGGAGAGGGGGGCAAGACCAGACCACTTAGGACTGGGAAGACTTTGTTGATGACTGTGGAGTATATTCTGTGGACAATGTGAAGCCATTGACATTTTAAGAGACAACGTTATGTCAGACAAAGTGCTATATATATATCGTTGAGTCTCTGTAAAACCTACAGGTCATCCCTATACTGCGACTTCGAAACATTGTATCAGCACTCCAGGTGGGGTTGAAGGGCATTTCTGTCCCGCACACAACCTGCACTATGTTTACCCACACGTGGCCAATCTTGAAGCATAGAATGGAGGGGGAGCTCATGGAAGATGAGAAGTGGAGAACTTCATGGGGCACCTAGAATCACTAGGAACCACACAGAGATTGCAAAAGGACAAAGATGCTTGGTGCAACTGTGTCAAGGAGGGACCAGAGGCCATTTTTAGAGGAATAAAAAGAAGGAACAGGATCACAGTCACTGACTGCATTCGTCAACTTTAGTAAGAGACTCTTGCATAATGGGGGAGACACCGCAAAAATATGACCGGACAGATTAGAGTGGGTCATTAGCACATCTATAAATAGTAACTAAATCAGAAAAAAAAATGCTAACACTGTTATGTGTGACCCTATGATAAATCCCCTGTCCATCTCAACAACCTCAGACTAATACAGTAACTTAACAAGACAATGTGTCAAGGTCCTCTGAACGACACAAAGATTCATAAGTCACAGCCTTACAACCTCTTCAGCCACTTCTGCTCCTCACTACCACCATGCCCTCAATAATGCAGACCCTCAGAACGTGGGCTGTTGCCTAAAAAG
Organism: Enhydra lutris kenyoni; assembly: GCF_002288905.1. NCBI lineage: Eukaryota > Metazoa > Chordata > Mammalia > Carnivora > Mustelidae > Enhydra > Enhydra lutris. The sequence continues at coordinate 13,638,512 of NW_019154106.1, read as the reverse complement.
CCTGTTACCACCTCTCCTTGGATTTGGGCATGCTGCTTGTGCTTAGAAGACCCTTGCATGCTACTGTACCTGGCATGCTTCCACTCAAGCCACACACTTCAGGTCAGAAGTTAACCTAATACATTTGGCATTACTCACGCCCCCTGCACCAACAAAATTAGTCACTCCCTGCACTTTGTACTAGGTGATCACTAACCCAATGCACTCTGTACAAACTACATCGGGAACTCAGGAGCACTCCACACCTGTCTGCCATTCTCAAATCTTAATAAGAGGAATAAGTTGCAATTCTAAGTGTTTGTAAAATGCCAGGCACAGGATGGAGCATTTTATGGATATTAACTCCTTCAAACCTTAAAGAGAGAAAAACCTGTGTAGAGCAGTGGAGAACTTTCCTAAGCAACATATAACAGAAATTGACAGAATTAGCAGAAATTCACAGAAAAAAAGTTAACAAAATTTAACAGAAAAAATTATAAGATAACAGTTCTTTAAGAAATAAAATTGTTTTTAAAAATCAGAAAATGTCAGCAACTACATTTAAACCTGTAAATCATTTGATCGTTAATACATGTAAAGTGCTTAGAGCCTTGTTTAGAACACACAATAATCAATATATAAATTTAGAACTAATATTCATATTGTTCCTGATGTTTCATTTCTCTATTTTGAACATTGCAGTGCACTTTACATCTTTCTCAAGGAGGTGAGGCACTAAAATTTCAGAAATTGAAGTTTTTCTGGTGATGTGAAATTGCTGACTAATATTTTTGTAAAATCCCACCCTGCAGCACCCTAAGGAGAGTATAATAATGGGAAAGTGGGGAGACAAATTGACAATAGCATCAGCCACCCACCAGAAGAAGAAAGCTCTATTACCATACTCCTAAATGCAAGAGACACCGAGCCAGGAGGAATAGAGAAATGGAATATACACAGAGGTTCTGTGGTCTGTATTTATGATCCAAATCCCAAACATTATGTGGTTATATTAAGAAACAGAAGGCCTAATACACACATACCAAATATATATATATATATATATATATATATATATATATATATATATTCAAAGACATAACCCCTTAAGAAATTCTGAACCCTCAAATAAACCTCTCTACTTCATAATAGTTAACATGCCTAAACAAAAAGTCAATATATTTGAAGGCCCAAGTTTGGTTTTCTTTGTTATATTATCCTCCGAGGATACAACATAAACACAATGAAAGCTGATGACAGGAGGGGATTGTCATGCTAGATATTCCCCTTGCAGGTACATCTGCTTAGCTCTGAGGCTCTGACGTATAGCCATCTAGCAATTAAAAGAAGGAAAACCAATAATGGATGATGACTAGTAGAGCTTCAGAGAGAACTGAGATACACAAATTAAGAGAAACCTTTGAGGAAATTGATGAAGATCTCCAATGGGTTTTGTGAAACTAACACCCTTCATGAGTGAGCTATAAAAACCGTAATGGAATGTTGAAAATATTATGTCCCTTTCAGTATTTAATTTTATTCATTTTATGTATGAGTTTATACATACTTGAAATTCGTATATAGCATTTCATAGTTTTTGTTCTGTTTTTCAAGAGCCCAATGAGGTGCTCAATCCCATGACCTTGAGATCATGACCTGAGCCAAAATCAAGAGTTGGATGCTTAGCAGAACTAGCCACTCAGGTGCCCCAATTTGTCTTTTCTGATGTCTCTCCTCCTGGAGACAAAACTCCTTCACTGCCATAACTTCCAGCCCACGGATAATCCTTTCTATTCAGGGAGATTCAGACATGTTGTCTACCTTGAATTCAGTTGCCTTTATCTTTTTCAACTCCTATATATAAATTCCCCCATCTGACCAATGTTGACCTGTAGGTAGGGAATCTCTGCCCCCCTCATTCAGCAGAAAGAAGCTACCAAAGATGAGACCCCCCCCCCCCCGCAACACACACAAATGCCAAAGATTTGTCATTGTCCATCTGTCAGCAGGGAATGTAGAGGCTGCATTTACGCAACAGGCTTGAACAATGGAAACTTGAGCAAGGCACAAGGGCAGACAGTGAACACCAAGGTAAATGCAGTAAATAAGTGACCCACCCCAAAATAGCCACAGGACCCAACTAACCAATGAACTACTTACACCCAGGCACATTTACCAAAAAAAAAGGGAAAATTCCATTCATTCCCATACTTCCCCACTCCACCATACAACTGTGCCCCCTCACCACAACCCCTCAAGGTCTCTCCTGTTCACTGCTCCCTTGCAGTGTTTTCAATAAAATTTATCTCAGAAAGAAAGAAAGGGAAAAAAGACATGAGAGTGCAAATATCTCTTCAAGGTCTTGATTTCGTTTTCTATGAATATATACCCAGAAGTGGAATTGCTGGATCATATGGTAGTTCTATTCTTAGAGGAAATCCCATACTGTTTTCCATAACGCTTGTAACCATTTATATTCCTCCCAAAAGTGCACAAGGGTCCTCTTTTCTGTATGTCCTTGACAACACTTGCTATCTTCTGTCTTTTTTTTTTTTTTAAGAGAGCCCATTATGGGACGTGAACTCTTGATCCTGAGATCAAACCTGAGCTGAGATCAAGAGTCACCTGCTTAACCAACTGAGCAACCCAGGCGCCCCTCTTTTGTCCTTTTGATAATAGTCATCACAACAGGTATGAGGTGATGCCTCACTGTCCTTTTGATTTGCATTTCCTTGATGATTAGTGGTCTTGAGTATCTTTTTATACACTGATTGGCCATTTATATGTCTTCTTTGGAAAAATGTCTATGAATGTTCTTTGCCCATTTACTAATCAGGTTTTTTTGTGGTTTGGTTTGGTTTGGTTTGGTTTGGTTTGCCATGGAGTTTTTAGGGTTCCTTATATATTTTGGATGTTAACCTCTTATCAGACCTATGGTTTGCAAATGTTTTTTTCCCAGTAAATGGGTTGCCTTTTCAGTGTGTTTATTATCTGCTTTGCTGTGCAGGAGGTTTTCACTTTGATATAGTCTCACTTATTTGTTTTTTTTTTTTGTTTTGTTTTGTTTCCTATACTTTTGATATTAAGCCCAAAAAAAAAAATTATTCCTGAGACCAATGTCAAGGAGCTTTTCCTCTACTTTTTCTTCTAGTAGTTCTTAGACTTTCAGGTCTTACATCTCTAATCCATTGGATTAGATTTCTAATCCATTTTGAGTTGATGAGTGCATATGCAATAAAACCAGGGTCCCTTACTGCTGTTTTGCATAATCCCACATGGGTTTTTATTGTAGCTTTCTCACTTTTATCTTAAACCTTAAACCTTTATCTTTTATCTTAAACCTTAGCACTGTAATATTTATTTAAAGTTTTCATTCCAGGACCTCCTCCACAACCCACACCAACCTAGTATAATGTTTGCCGTGTCATATATTTGCTGTATCATGCATATGCGCAAAGTCTACATATATAAGAAAACACAAAATATATTTGCACAGCCATATCTATTTAAGAGATTATATCAATCAAATATTTCTCACAGAAAAAAAATCTAATTTTTAAAAAATGGGTAAAAAGAGATGAGTAAAGTCTTAAAGCAGTGTCATTATTTCCCTGAGTGCTGCAAACTATTTCCTTCTCTTTATTGGCTTCATCAGAAAGTACCAGAAAGCATTAACTGTCTTTTTAAAAAATTCTCCTTTACTGTTGTATCACAACTTTCTAAAATTCCATAAGAACATAATTATCTTTTTTGGGGGGGAGGAAGTTCTTTGGAAATAGTCACAAGTTACTTATAAAATGTCTAATACCTCCTCCCAATGTGAGAGTTATGGGAACTTTCTCTTCTCCCTTCACTTCTTTCCTTCCCTCCTTCCTCCCCTCCTGTCTTCCTTCTTTCTTTCCTTTCTTTTTCAGGAGCAGATGTCAAGGTACCCGACAAGGAGTAATTGCTCTAAATATCAGGGGGACCAGGTTTATTGACCAAGTTGTGCCTCTAACTCCATGACCTTGAGCAGATCTGTTTCCTCACTTAACAAAGAAAGGGCTCAGCCCGGTGTAGGTGTAAGGCAGTTTTCACTCGTAACATCTCTGTGACTCAAAAAAGCCATATGTGAGTTTGAGACCTGAGCCATCAGTGGTTAACTCTTCAGAGAAACCATTACAGCAGAATGCTAACTCACACTCTTCTTGCCTGTGTGAGACCAAAGCTTCGAGGCCCAACATTCTTACTGATCTCTCTCTAACAAGATGCCTTGGGTATCATTAGGATTGATTGGGTGCTCAGAGATCCACAATTACCGAACTCTAAAGAATTTATTTCACTCCTAAACAAGTTTCAGAGGAGCTAATTAATCAAGGCAATTTTAAACACGAAAACTTCCTGCGTGATAATTGCTGTTCAACTCTGAAAGTCAGCTCCCAGGGCCTGGCACAGGAGAGGCAGCAAAGAAGGACTGAGCCTGGGGAGGGGTGACTCCTTTTGTAAATTGATCAGAGCAGGGGGGGCCACTTTCCAGCATGATCATTCCTTTTTTTTTTTTTGTATGATCATTCCCTTGATTACAATCTCATCTTCTTGCAATTTTACCCCCCTGCCTTACAAAACAAAATAAAATTTGCTCCAAATTCAGCAATATCTGGCAAACCCAGGAGATTAATTATAAGAATCAAAAGCTATAGTAGGAAAGGCTGTAATTCACATCCTGGCTATGTCAAGGAACACGTGTCTTGTACACGGACACTTCTGGTTGGAACACAGTCTCTTGATCTTGAATAAGTTAAATTTAAAACTCCTGTTTCAGTTCCTTTCTATGTAACAGCAGGTTAAATAGCATTGCCTGCAGTGGAAAATAAACAAGGCATATAATGTGCCTGGGATGTAGTAAGAACCCAACCGTAATATTAGGTTCTTTCATTGTGTGGCCATCACTCTTCCCACCCTGGCCATTGTCCTAGCTCCTACCAGGTCCCTAACCTCCAGTTCCTCATTCCTGACCACCTGCACAAAGCTGCCTCTCCACTTGGTTGCCCTGCCTGTTATACATGTCAGTCTCTTACTATAGAAAGAATAATGCCCCAACTCCCCACACTGATTAGGGGATCTGACTCCATCTCATCTTCTTTCCATCTCCCCCACTCCTTTCTTTCACAGTTCCTACGATCTCAGCTAAATCAGATCCCTTCTCTGTCACATCACTAAGCTTTTCCTTGTGCCGTTCTCACCACCTGGTATCCTCACCATGGCTAGATGTCCCACCCCTACCTTCACTGCCAATCTCAAGAATCACTTCCTCTGTGAAATCATTCACTTCTCTAATCCAATATGGTTTCTTTCTTTCTTTTCTTCCTCTATCCCTTCCCACCTTCTTTCCTTTGAGCTTCCATGAAGCCATGTGCTTGCTTCTTATGACTAACTCTATTGTTATCAATTTTAGCCATTTATACATTAGCTATGCTTTATTTGGTTGGAAATTTCCTGAGGGCGGAGGCTATATCTTTCTGGTTATTTTGATTAACAATAATGATAAACACCAACAAATCTCTATACTATTTAACTTCCATAAATAACTCCAATTTCATCATTCATAAATGCTTTTAATTCTGTTTTATAGATGAGGAAAATGAAGCACTCCTGGAAGCAAGTTAGCTTCTGGAGATCTCAACGAAGGTTAGTGACAGAGCCCAAAACTCCACTCCTTTGGCTTCATATCCAGGGATCTTCTGAGCCCAACATTTTCTTGATCTTACATGGACGAGACTGATGGTCCTTTATCAATGCTATCAATGATCCTTATGCTTTCAGGCTTCCCACACAGTTACTTACATATGCTCCAGAATATTAATTGGATCTCAATTTTACAAAAAAAAAAAAAAAATTGCATGAAACTGTAAACATGTCACTTCCCCAGCCCCCACCCCACTTCCACTTTCTGCTCCTTCCCCCTGCTCCTTGACACAGTCTTTCCCACCATTGGGCCCAGAAGCCCAGAACCTCCTAAGAACCTCTCATCAGGTAGAAAATCCATGGCACAGGGGCCTCAGGTATAAAATCAGGTAAATTGAGATAAGGGGCAGGAATGATGATGTGTCTTTTACACCAGCAAATAGCAAATTAAATACTTGAAGTCTATACATTGGCAAGACCATGCTTAAAACAGTGCTATTGACTGAAAATGAAGAATGCATCGGTAAAACAGGGTTCTTCTCAAATCTCAGCCTCAATTAAAAGCAAATTGTGGAGAATTGAGTGGACTTCTAAAGAGATTTCCAGGAGTTTTTAAATAGATTTTTTTTTTAATTTTATCTTATTATAGAAACATAAAGATAAATTTTTTTAAGAAGTCATGTTTGGCAAGTCTCACCACACAAATATAACTGTTACTAAGTTAGATGACTTATTTCTTTTCTTTCTTTTTTTGTCTTTCGTCCCTATGTAGTGCTTTTAACACATGCACATATCATTTTATTTTTATTTCACTTAATATAATGTCTTTAAGTTTCATCCATGTTGTAACATGTAGAAAATTCTTGTTCCTTTTCAAAGCTAGATAATATTCCACTGTACAGGTAGACCACATTTCAAAATCCAAACATTTTTGAGTGGATATTTGTTTTGTTTCCAGCTTTAGGCTATGGTGAAGAGTGCTGCTATGAATGTCAGTCAGCTTTTTAGACATGCAAAGACAAAGCAAAGATTTTCTTCTGAGATAAGGATGAATATGATAAAATTAAATATTGGACAGCTTATAATCATCCATTCTACGATATTACTAAGTACCTACACTGTAGAAGGCACCCCACTGGTGAAACATTGGTGAACAAAAAGAGTTTTTCAATCAGCATGTGAAGTATAACAGTGCCAAGACACATGGGGACAAAGATAGGGCAATGGGTCCCCCCCGGCCCGTTGGGAGACTCCAACTGTGGGTGGCCTCTGTAGGCATTTTTCAGAAAGTTCACACAGAGAGGGTCTGAAGGCATGCCCCATGGACCCCACAGGGACTAACCCTTACATTCACTGTTCCTCTCTCTGGTTCACTGCAACACACTCCTGTGGCCTAAGTCAGGCACCCGACCAACCACTTCTACAGCCCCACCGAGGAGAAGGGACCATGGTGCTGGGTGACATCATTGAATGTCCATGGAGATATGGTCAAGTAAGACTTGGTGAATAGGTCGGCATGGTGGGGTCTCTGGTAAATGTCACTCCCATGTTCCCAAGTCTGTCTCCACATTTACCAGATATATCTGTGGCTTTCCTCTGATTGTCATTTTACTGACTTCTGTCTAATCTTCCACATGCCTCTCTAACCCATGAATGTTCACATTAGAGATGCATCAGAGTTTGAAATACATAATAAGTCAGCATTAGAGTAGATCTGAATTCCATTTTCATTACACTGAGAAACCTCAGCATTGCATTTGTCAAAAGGAGAAAGGGAAAAACAGCTTTAATATCATTTCTCTAACCTTAATTACAGCTCTTTTAAATATATGACTGCTGTAAAATTTTTTTTCAAAATTATGACTAGAAATTGTTCATTAGGAATTGTTCACAGTAATTTCAACTAAAAACCTAGAATAAAACTGTTGTGTTCATGGAAGGAAACTTGAGTTTCCCATTCAAAAACTTGGAGAGAAATTATTTGTGATTTTTATGCAAATTCAAAACATCTTCTCTATAATTTTGTATTTAATTTTATTATTAGTATATTATATTTTAAAATAATGAATTGTCTAAACAAACCCCAGTGAAATACTCCAGTCCTTTCCCAATTTCTTGACTGTTCTGAACAATTATCACTTTTCTTTATTTTACCGTGACTGTTAATTTTACTTGCCAACTTGGCTGGGGCACAGTTCCCAGACATGTGGTCACACATTCGTCTGGATGTTTCTGTGAGGGTGTCTCTGGATGAGATCAACATTTAAATCGGTGAAATTTGAGGAGTTGCCGTCTGTAATGGGCAATGCGTTCACCCACTCCACTGAAGGCCTGAAGAGAATAAAAGACTTACCTTCTCTGAGCAAGAGAGAATTTGGCAGCAGACTCACTTCAGACTGGAACCACAGCATCAATTCCTTCTGGGTCTTCAACTCGCCAACCCACACTGCAGATTTTGGAATTCCAGCTTCCATAAACTGATCAGTTGATTCCTTTAAATAAATATCATTCTATCTATCCACACACACCCAATTGGTTCTGTTTCTCTGGAAGATCCTAACCAAGACAAACACCAATGACAATAGCAAATGACCAGTGCTCAGGATGTACCATGGACCCATCCTAGTCTTAACAAACGTTAACTGTGTATCTATTATTATTACCATCCCCACTTTGTGTATGTGGCTATAGGAGCTTAGAGAGGTTCAGTAACTTGACCACCTTCATGCAACTATTAAGCAACACAGTCAAAATCTGAACCCAAGCTTGGTCGTAAGGCATATGTTCTTGTCCAATACTCAGTAGACTGTCTTTCCAGAACTGCTTAGGAATAGTTTCTCAAAGCATAGGTTGAGTCCTATTAGTGGGAAATGAAATTAGTTAAGTAGGTCATGACCAGCATTGTTTAAAGAAATAGAATGAAAAAGATTGGAATGGAGGGAATGGAATGGAATGGAATGGAAAGAATAGAATAATGGGAGTAAAGCAGGAGTCACCAAACTTTTCCCATAAAAAGATGTATAATATGACTCTTAATCTCACAAAACAAACTGAGGGTTAATGGGGGGAGGGGGGTTGGGGGGGTGGGATTATGGACATTGGGGAGGGTATGTGCTATGGTGAGTGCTGTGAAGTGTGTAAACCTGGCGATTCACAGACCTGTACCCCTGGGGATAAAAAGATATTATATGTTTAAAAAAATAAAATTAAAAGAAAAAAAGAAAAAGAAAAAAAAAAGATGTATAATATGAAATATTTTAGGCTTTGCTGGAAGACTGGCTTTGGGACAAATACTCAACTCTGCTTTTATAACCCCAAAGCAGCCACAGGCAAGCCTCAAACCAGGGGTTTGTGACCTACATGTTTTCAACCCACAGAGCTCATCTGGATTCATTTTTGAGGCAAGAAGCAGGGCAGGGAGGCTACTGGCCTCTGATGGTAGAGGCAAGAATGTGACTAACCATCCCACAGTGCGAGGAACAATGCCCACCACAAAGAATCATCCAATCCTTAAAATGCCAATAAGGCTGCCATTGAAGAACCCATGTAACACGATGGCTGTATTCCAACAGAACTTTATTTATGGACACTGACATTTGAATTCCACACCGTTTCCACAGTCACGAAACATTATTCTTCTGTTGATTTATCCAACCACTTAAAAATATAAAAACCATTCCTAGCTTTCAAGCAACACCCAAATGGGTACCAGGCTGGATTTGGCCCCCAGACCACAGGTGGCCAGTCCCTGAAATTGAGCAATCAAGGTGTACTGCAGGTGGTAAAACTAAGTATATTTTATGGGACTCTTCTTTCAGTTAAACACTTTATGTCTCCACTGGTTATGTTATCTCTGTGTAAAATATATATATATATGTATATATGTATATGTATTTTTACTGTGGTGCATGTTTGAAGGACAGGATTCTTTGGGGATAAATTATTCTTTTCTAAGTGTGAACTTGTGGTACCCCTGTGAATTGTGGTTGATTCAGTATTCAGTATGTTCTCCTTAAATTAGAAATTCTGGGTTGAAACTCCATAGGAAGCCACCTTTAGATGAAGAAGTGAATTCAGGTTGGATAAACTCAGCCAGGACCCAGCTGTGAGGGTTTACATGTGGTGTTGTTCCAGGAGTTGCCAGACCTTAGACAAAGGGTCTATGGATGGACTCATTTGTCCTGTGGTATTGCCCCTCTGGAGTCACCAAGCAAGCCACCTGCAGACTCAAGGCAGCCATGTTGTAGCACCACATTATCCCTGGGAATCACACTACTCTACATCACCTCCATTCTCTACTAAAGTCTCATCAGAAGTTGCAGGCTGGTTTCAACTATGCTGTGGGTGGCTTAGAATTAAGAGACTGTATTTGCAGGTTCAGGAGGAAATGGTGGGGTCTTGGAAGAGTGTCCATCCCTGGAAGCAGAAGAGGAGGTTTGCACAATGGGAATCAGGACCCGTGGGTGGAGCAGAAGCAGTGTGAGGTAGCCTTGAAGGCAGGAGAGCAACAGTAGGTGTGTGCTCCTCCCCTGAGGATGCTCTGAACTACAGGGACAAGAGACTCTGGTATCACCTACATTTCTCCCAGCCAGTAAAGATGGGAATTTGAGCCAAATCATAATCAGGCCTTAAAGGAAAGAGAAGGCCATTTTTAGCTACTAGCTAATGAAACCAGGGTGTACTTAGACTATGAACACATACAACCACATCTCTGAATAAAAGGTGCTACCACAACCCAACCCTGCATTTTGGATTATTTCCTTAGGACAGATTATCTGAACTGGGATTACCAGATTACTCTGAGGAACCCACAAAAGAACCCCCAAGAGAAGGAGCCAGTAATCCTGCATCTGGCATTAGAAGTCCCATTACAAGAACATTTGACTCACTTGTTAAATATTTTGAAATTTCTTTCAACATTTATTTAAAAAAAATCTTTTAATTCAATCATTGACAAAAAAAACATTTTTTTCTAATGTCCCTTTTATACTCATCATGTTGAGACACTTTCCTGCCTCCATTAAGAATTTCCCTTCTCCTAATAGTCTGTTCAGAATCTTTTTTCCACACACCTACAAGCTCTTTCCAAAAATACTTAATAAGAAAAGTATCAAGTATGTATTTCCTACAAATATTCCCCCCCCTTTTAAAATGGACTTTTAGGGGTTTCTGGGTGGCTCAGTTGGTTAACCAACTGCCTTTGGCTCTGGTCATGATCCAAGGATTCTGGGATGGAGCCCCACACTGGGCTCTCCCTGCTCTGCGGGAGGCAGCTTCTCCCTATCCCTCTGCCTGCCACTCCCTCTGCTTGGGTTCTTTCTCTCTGTGAAATGAATAAATAAAATCTTAAAAAATAAAATAAAATATAGACTTTTAATTCTTTGACCTATGGAAGTTTTTCAATAATAGTCAAATCTTTCATTTTTTGCATCCATTTGAAGCTCAGAAAATGCACCATTACCCCTACATATTTTTTTGGCATTAGCCTTACCTTTGCTCATCCTGCTCTGAGTCATATTTCAAAGTAAAGGTTGACCCACCCAAAAAAATATTCCTTCTTCACACACTGCTCGTTCTTTTTTCCTGAGTGAGGAGCCTGAGACAGGGCTAGATCCCAGGACCCTGAGATCATGACCTGAACTGAAATCAAGAGCCACCCGCTTAACAGACTGAGCCACCCAGGCACCCCAACATACTACATGACACACTTCCAATAACACTCTGGTTCCAAACTTTTGCTGTTTGCATTGAATGGTTTTTATTGGGAAACAGCAAAAATGTTTATACTTTATGAAGTGATTCCACATCCATTCTTTAATTTAATCTTCATGATAATCTATGATAAGGTTGATATTATCATTATTTCTGTGTATGTCATCATGGACTTGACTGACCCATCAAAAGGGTAATGAACAGAAGAATATCTTAGATCTGTTGTTCTACAAACTGTACAGATGCAGGAATGATGTTTGTTTTCTTCACTGTTATATGTGACACGAAGTTCCGTGCCTGGCACGTGGAAGAAGTTCAATAATTATTTGTTGAATCAATGAATGCAGACATTTTCCAATTCTAAATTTTCTAATTATATTATGTTGTTTCTCTACCAATGAATGGTCTTGATAAAACCTTATCCTATTTGGGAAATTCACTGTAAAACAACGTTCTAAATTTTAAGTGAGTTTATCATAAATACATCAGATAGCAAGTCATATTTTGGGCTTTTATAAAGCATAAGTTAATACAAAAAAAAAAAAAAACATTTTTTCCCTGAGCTGGTAATCTGGTTAGGCTAAATTATCTCTAAAGCCCCATAGCTACGAAGCATGCCATGATTTTGTGGAAACTCTTTGATCAATTTTCAATTTTCAGAGACTGTGCATTGTACAATAATCAACAGAAAATAACCCATAATACTTTGTATATAGAAAGTACTCAGAAGTTTAGAACATGCATTCACTTATTTATTTATTCATTTAGAGAGACCATGACTCCTAGTAAAAGCTTCTTAATCAACTTTGCTAAAATCATCTCAAGCAGATAGATGGATATGGAAGTTCCTTAAAATCCTGAGGCCATTTCTATAATGATTAAGCCATGATATTATAATGTCATGTAGGAATGCTGATCCATTTCCTCCATGAAACTCTTGGCTTTTTGTGTCTTCATCATAAAATCAAGAGGTAAAGCTATATCAAGAAAGATAAGATAGAATCAGGTCACTTTGTTGGGTCTCTGAGAGGACATGGAGACCCTGGTATGGGAGCCCAGTCTCCATACACAGCGATGGCATTCAGACCCAAAGGCTGCCCATCACTCACGTGACCCTGGAGTCATAACAATGAAATTGAGCTGCGTGTATGAACTCTCTTGTGATGCTGCAAAACTACTGACCTTACTAAAAACAGGTAGGTCTAGACTAAGAGTCTACCTTCAACTATGGCATTTCTCTGTATGTTCTTAGCTGGGTAATAAGCTTTATTACCAGGGTTTTAAAGGTACCATCATGTGTACAACCAAGTCCCAACCTGCAGAACGTTAGGTAAGAAACTTCTCAACATCCTCCAGAAAACTGAATTCTGAGAAAATATAGGCTTAATACCTTCTATTGGAAGCTCTCTCAGTGTTGAATGCATTAGAGATGAACACAAGTCTCTATTACTGTAAACAATCCCTATAAACCATCCACCTGCCGGAGGTGAACACAGATCCATTTGCAGTCCCTGAGATATACATAGTTCTTGGTGTCAAGGTCACCCAAAAAAACTAGTGTATATAGCCAAGGATTTCATTCCACTCATGAGGTTAAGCATAAAATCCCACATCTTTTTTTTTTTTTTTTAGTAGATTCCTATTGATGGGAGCTAGATGCAAGTGCAAAATCCAGAGCACTGCACTTTCTTTTAATTTTTTAAATTTATTTTAGAGAAAGAAAATGCAGTGGGGGAGGGTCAGAGGGAGAAGGAGTCTTTAGCAGACTCCACACTCAGTGAAGAGCCTGAGGTGGGGCTCGATCTCACCACCCTGAGAACCAGAGCCAAAACCAAGGATCAGACACTTAACCGACTATGCCACACAGGCACCCCCAGAGCACTGCATTTTAAAAATTCCAATGTCAATGAGTCAACAGGAAAAGAAAGTGCATTAGCAGAATGACAAAAAATTAATAACTGAAATTAAGTAATAAAACTTTTTTAAAATTATTTTTTGAAAGATTTTTATTTATTTATTTGACGAGACAGAGAAAGAGAGAGAGCACACAAGCAGAGGAAGCAGCAGAGGGAGAGGGAGAAGCAGCGAGAAGCAGTGAGCAGGGAACCCGATATAGGACTCAATCCCAGGACCCTGGGATCATGACCTGAGCCAAAGGCAGACGTTTAACCAACTAAGCCACCCAGGCGCCCCAATAAAGCTTCTTTTAAAATATTTGGGCTGTGAGGTGTCTGAGAGAAGCAAAATTAAACGGACAATAGATGTGAACTCTAATATTGGTATATCACAGATAAAAGATCATATACAAGGCTGAATGAATCCACATTAATTGACTAGATGAAGGAGTAAGTGGAGAGATGAATTAGGGCTGCAAACCAACCCCCAACACTTGCAAATGGCCTGGAATCTTAGGAATCCACACAGTTAGTCTGTCTTTTTAGATTTCTTCCCCAATTTCCTTTCTACTTAAGAATTTAGGCCCTACACATCTTCCTCCTAGTAACCATCCTGTGGATGGCATCTTTGACCTCCTTGTTCCTCAAGCTGTAGATAAGTGGGTTCAACATGGGGATCACTGCTGTGTAAAACACCGACACCACTTTATTGATATCCAATGAGAAACTTGCACTAGGCCGTACATAAATAAAGAAAAGAGTACCATATAGGATGGAGACAGCCGTCAGGTGAGAAGAACAGGTAGAAAAGGTTTTGCGCCTGCCCTCGGCAGAGTGGATCTTCATGATGGCAATGAGGATGTAAATGTAGGAGACCACGATAGTCAGACCACTGAAGACTCCCACAGCTCCAGCCACAACAAAAACCACCAACTTAGTAAGCCTGCTGTCAGCACATACGAGGGAAAGCAGGGGGGACATATCACAGAAGAAATGATTAATGACATTGGGGCCGCAAAAAGGAAGATGAAATGCATTCGTTGTATGGGTCATGGTGTTCATGAACCCAATGATGTAGGGACCAACCACCAGCTGGATACACAGTCTCTGGGACATGGCAATGGAATACAATAATGGGTTGCAGATGGCCACATAGCGGTCATAGGCCATGGATGCCAGCAGAAAACACTCTGCTGCCACAAAGAACCCAAAAAACCACTGTTGCAAAGCACAGCCCAAGAAAGAGATGACCTTCCTCTTCATGAAGAAGTCAATGAGCATCTTGGGGCTCACAACAGAGGAGAAGCAGATGTCCACAAAGGACAAGTGGCTGAGGAAAAAGTACATGGGCGTGTGAAGGCGGGAATCGACCCGAATCAGAATAATCATACCCAAGTTTCCAGTGAGATTGATGAGGTAGAAACTCAGGAAGAGCAGGAAGAGGAAGACCTGAAACTGGGGGTTGTAACTCAAACCTGTGAAAATGAATTCAGTGACCTTCGTGTCGTTTTCAATGGCCATTGGCTGGTTCTGGTTTCCACTAGAAGAATAGAGGAGTCACAACAGATTTGGTGAACACATCTTCAAAAATGGGACACAGAAAAAAATATACCGGTACCTGGGAGAACCTCAGGGGTGATATGACTTCATTGCATCCTGTGGCCAAGGAAACGCAAGTGAGATAGGGACCCAGGTGGAAGATCAGATCTGAAGCTGTCATATATTAAGACTCCGCAGAAATCCATCAATGCCGAAAGGAGAAGACAAAAATCCAGGAAAAAAGAAGCAGGTTGCTAAAGGTCCCACGGCCAGCTGGTCACAGAGAATGGGTCCAGAACAGATGTCCAGTAGCGCTCACTTCAGTGAACTCTGCTTGCATCCACCAGGTGAACACACACAGCAGAGAGGAAGTGAGACAAGCTGCAGAAGAAATGAGCAGCCACTCAGTTTTAGAAGGTACTCCGTGCCCTTTGCGATTATAACCCAAGGCTAAATGCATGGTCTTCAACTCTGGAGCCCACCGCCTCTGACCCTGGGAAAGTCCTCACTGTGAAAGAGGAATGATCATAGTAACACCCACCTTGTAAATTTGGTGTGAGGGTACAATGAAATAACGCATGCAAAGCACTTAGCAGAGTCTCACTGAGCACCATACTAAGTGCACAATAATTGCTAGTATTTTTGCCTTGCATGCTTCATTGAATAAGTCTGCAAGGTAAGTATCATTATCTCCTTTTACTTAGGAGGAAAATTGAAGGTCAATGCACATTCATGCTGGTGACTGGCAAAGATGGGCTTTGCACATGTTTATGTCCAAACGGACTGTGCTCTTTCCTTTGTCGCTGCAGAAATTGTGTGTTCACAAGTCCACTCCTCACAAAGAGATGCAAAATCCACTCCACTATGAGTATGGAATGATGTGTGTTTGGCTGCCTACTCCTGGTGTTGAGGTTACCGCCAATGGCCACTAGTGGGAAGCCCATAGGATAAGAGACTGGTGCCCTTGAGTATCACTTTTATGGAAACACACAGGGAAGAACTTTAGAAAAGAGCCTAAATTCTCCCACCTGTATACCCTCCATCTATCCCTTGTCACCCTCTCAGGGTGCCCTTGGTTAGGTCAGCTGGTCTTTGAACATGAGTTGCTTCACATGTTCAGTGTAACTAAAACTCTTACTCTCTTAGAACTCTCATCTGCTTAGCATGAGAGGAAGATGTTTAAGTACTCTTGAACCCTACTTATACTTAACTTATTTTTTAAAGATTTATTTACTTATTTATTTAAGAGAGAGAGAGAAAGAGAGTAGGGGGAGAGACAGAGGGAGAGAGAGAGAGAATCTCAAGCAGACTCCCCGCTGAGTGTGGAACCTGATGCAGGGCTTGATCGCATGACCCTGAGACCATGAGCTGAGCTGAAATCAAGAGCCAGATGCTTAACCAGCTGAGCCACCCAGGCACCCCTATACTTTACTTTTAAAAAGTTTTATTAGCCCAGGACTATTGGAGTGCAACATCATACTTAGGCTAGACACTTTTCCTCCAGTTTTCTAATCTGAAATGTATTACTTGACTTTAGCAATGTCTCCTCTGGGACCAGTAATGCAGCTTACCTTAGATCCTTTGCTTTAGGCCATTAAAGAGAACGATCCGATGGCCAGGCAGACAGTCTACCCATCACACTCAGCTCTTGTTTAGGTCTCTTCAAGAGTCTGGGAACTCCTCCAGGGTCCGTCAAACACTACCTCTCAGTCTTCCACTTGGCAGTCGCCCAAAGCTCCCAGACAATACCTTGTCATCCTTGGTTTCTAAAGCTACCCAGACCTTCCATGCACATTTTAATTTCTCAGGTTCTCTGCTGCATTTGGTGCTTACTCCATAAAAATCAAACCACACAGAGTGGGGAAACACAACCAGCTCTCGTATTCAGAGCACTAGCATAATATCAACACAGCCTGTGATGATTTTCCCTTAGCAAGGAAATCACCCAGGTGGTATAGACAGGGATGCAAGCTGAATTCAGTGCAATCTCTTTTCCCTTCTTCTTCTGCTGAAGCATCGGTCCTGTTTTATACTTATGTGAGTATATTGCAATCCAGTTGCAAAACCTAGATTTATCTCTACATAAATTACCTCTTCTTAGACGAACAGGAGGATCATGCCCGTCCTGGCTGTTACTCAAATATATAATTTACTTTAATGCCACTTAAAACAAGTTGTGCTCTCTTGAACTTGTTGAAAATCAGGTAGAAAGAACAAAAAATGATTTAGAAGTTCTCAACTTACATTCTAATATGCTCTCTCCTCTTTAAAGATGGCATGAAGAACTAAAGTAAGAATGAGCCCAGTTTGTCAGCATTCCTCTCTCCCCCTAACATGGCTGCCTTCTCATGCACAATAAGTCAGACTTCTCAGTACTCATTTGGTTTTACTGTCTCTTTCCTTCCAAGAAGAAAATGTAGAGTATTTGCTGTAAAACATACTCAGAGTCTTCATCAATTAGATAAAAGTTCCCTGAACTAGTTGCATCACCTTTTCTTTGTGGTTGCTATAGAAACTCCTCTGTCCCCAAAGCCTACCATAGCTTGGGAATGAAGCCCTCAGGGAGAGTTCAATCAAAGTTTTGCTTCATACACTAAGTAAGCCTGATGTGATCTGTTTTCTGATCATCTTATATTTGTTTTTAACTGGATATACTCCCTCCATTCTATTTCCAGGCTAAGCCAGGAACCTCTAAGGACTCCTAGGTAAACTGACATAGTGTGGAGAGGGTGGGCCACAGGAGAAACTTAGCTCCCCTGGATTCTTCCTCTATTGCCTTCACATCTTGGAAACAAGGGCAAAGAATGTGGAAAATTAACTTTTCTCAAAGATAGCATTTATGACATATAGCCAAATAAACTAATCTTCCTGGGACTTTGCCCAAAACATACAAAGCGTTTAACCAAGGGCTGGAAAGAGAATTTCTGAGAATATATTAATGATCGTTAAGCTGTATGGCAAGGCATTATATTATATTTGAACTGTTAACGTATGGCAAGGGAAATACATTTCTTATTGCCAAGAAAGGAATAAAAACCAATGAAACAAAGCGCTTCAGGGCTCTGTTTCCTCTGCAACACAAACATAGCCAACCAAAACAGAGTCGAAACGGATTCCAGCCTAATGGCAGAAAGTGTAAGCCCTTCAGCAAGCAACACAACTTCCCACTCTAGGACACTTTGTTTTTTGACTTTTTATTAATTTCTCAGCATGCTGCTATAGTCTTTAGAGCAAATTTTCCATGAGATCTTAGTTTTTGATAACAACTTTCTGTTCACTCTACATATGAAAGACATATGTTGAAAACTGAAAACTATTTAGATATCGCCCTTTTATTTCTGTTTGTTGTTTTTTTTTTATTTCAAGTTTTTATCTAAATTCCAGTTAGTTAATATGCAGTGTAATATTGATTTCTGGGTATAGAATTTAGGGATTCAACACTTACCTAAACACCCAGGGCCCATCACAAATGCCTTCCTTTGTGCCCATCACCCATCTAGACCATCCCCCCCCCACCTCCCTCCATCAACCCTCAGTGTTATTAAGAGTCTGTTCTATGGTTTTATGGTTTGCCTCTCTCTCTTCTCTTCCCCCTATGTTCATCTGCTCTGTTTCTTAAATTACACATATGAATGAAATCATAGGGTGTTTGTCTTTCTCTAACTTATTTCTCATAGTATGATACTCTCTAGCGCCAATCCAAGTTCTTGCAAATGGCCAGATTCCATTCTTTTTGATGGCTGAGTAACAGTCCATCTTCTTGACCTTTCATCAGTCGACAGACCTTTGGGCTCTTACCATAATTTGCCTAATGTTGATAATGAGTTGTCTGGATAATAATCCATTTTTATTGTATGACCGTGTGAGTCTATAGGTTCAATATCGCTAAAGGTTTATATATGTGTGCATATATGTGTGTTTTCTTAGGTGAAGTGTCTACAACAAGTGTTTGTCATTAGTCAGGATTCGGGGAGTAACTTTGGTCCTGTTGACTGTCTTCCTGATGATTGTTCTTTGAAGAACTGGTTAATGTCTGTTCTGGAAGCATATTTATATTTTCTCTTTGGGGGTGAATTTGTAAGTGGAAATAAATATTTTAATTCTTCCTATGTTGCTTATCTCATAGTTATTTTTATTTCCTTTACGTATATCTGTTTTGAATCTTGAGAATATATATTTCTAATTAAAATTTACTTCCTGAATGGGGTGCCTGGGTGGCTCAGTTAGCTAAGCATCTGACTCTTGATTTCGACTCAGGTCATGATCTCAGGGTTGTAAGATCAAGCCCTGAGTCGGGCTGTGTGATGCATATGGAGACTGCTTAAGATTCTCTCCCTCCTTCTCCCTCTGCCTCTCCTTCCATCTCTCCCTCCCTCTATAAAAAGATAAAATAAAAATAAAAAATAAAGGAAAAAATCATAATAAACATAAAAAATGTTTAAAATTTACTTCCTAAAGTAAACCAAAGAAAGACAAATACTGTGTGATTTCATTAATATATAGAATCTAGAAAACAAAACAAAACAAAAACTCATAGATACAGAGAAATGATTGATGGTTTGGTAGTTGCCAGAGACAGGGGTTGGAAAGGTGAGCAAAATGAGTTATAAGATAAATTAATCCTGGGGATGTAGTGTACCCAATTGTGATTATCGTCAGTAATACTGTATGCATATTTGAAAGTTCCTAAGAGAAAAATTCTTAAAGGTTTTCATTACAAAAACAAATTGTAACTCTGTGGTGACAGATGTTAACAAAACTTGTGGTAACCATTCTACAATACAAATATCAAATTATTACATTGTATGCCTAAAACTAGTGCAATGTTATATGTCAATTAAATTATTTCTGAGGTCATAAAGACCTAAATTGCAGATAGTTTATTTTTAGCTGTATTGATATAATCACTGTTGATTAAGTTGAAATTTCAAATTCATAAGGCAAATCCATTTGTCAAAGAAAAGGCAAATAATTAAGATTATTTTTAATGTATATTTGTGTACCCTTAAAAGTTATTTTCTTCTTAACCTAAGTGACTAATATTACACAAGGAAAAATGAACAAAGGAAAAAAAATACAAATATACTATTTTAAGCTTCACCACAGAGCATTCAACCTCTGCTGCAAAAGATTTGCACATTTTTGGTTGACAATAGGATAAATTAATTTTAAAAATTTTATGCATTTTTGTTATAATAATGTCAGATGAATCTTGGAAAATGTTTCAAGTTGATGCAATTTTTAGCTGAAATGTAAGCCTTCCTTCTGGCAGCTACAGTCTAAAGCGATCTCTCCCTGTAAATTTCAAAACCTGTAATGACCTTGTATATAGAATTTATTGGTGCTACCTTTTCCTATGGAGGTTTTGTGTCACATTTACTATATGACCATAAAGGAGAGAAACCACAACACAGGCAATGCCATGGACATTTCAGGGTGTCTATAGCTCAATTGACAATAGCATTTTACAGTTACCACTATTATTTATATGTAACTATTATCCCATGAAGAGGAAGGGGATTATTCTTTAAATATTCTTAAGCTCCTGAATAATTAAAATACAAATATGAAAAAACATAAAAACTCAAAAATAAATGTTTGCCAAATATTCTA
The DNA here is from genome assembly GCF_002288905.1 of Enhydra lutris kenyoni. Lineage (NCBI taxonomy): Eukaryota > Metazoa > Chordata > Mammalia > Carnivora > Mustelidae > Enhydra > Enhydra lutris. The sequence continues at coordinate 13,618,110 of NW_019154106.1, read as the reverse complement.
ATCTATGTTCAATATTTATAGATGGACATCGCAATAAACATGAAACAAACACATCCATAAAATTTTATTTATTTTCAAGGTTGCAAAAGATAGACCAGGAAAAGTATTTTGCAGCTAATGTTACAAAGGCTTTTTGTTTATTGTTATGATGATGTACGGAGTTACAGGAATGTTGGATGACAGAGTACAATCTCTGAGCTATGTCTTCTAGAACAAGTGTGTCATAACTTTGTTACTCGTCATAGAACATCTTTCCTCCTTTGTACTTTACTTTACTCAAAATTTGAAAGATAAGAACGTGAGAGTAGATCAGACGTGTTAAATTTTTATGTGCAATGAACGTTAAAGTATGTGATGAGAGGCAGAAAAAAATGTAAAAAAAAAAAAAGAATGTGATGAGAGAGCCTATGTAAAGTACACATTCCTGTAGTCCCCCTTTATGCACAGAGAATGCATTCCAAAACCCCCAGTAGATGCCCGAAACTGTGAATAGTACTGAACCCTCTATAAACCTTATTTTTTCCTATCCCTACATACCTAGCATCAAGTTTAATTTATAAATTAGGCACAGTAAGAGATTAATAACAATAAATAATATTAAAATAAAACAAATCAATATACCGTAAAAAAAAAAAAAAGTTAGGTGACTGTGGTCTCACAAAATATCTTACTGCACTGTACTCATTCTTCTTGAGATGATGTGAGATAAAATGTCTACATGATGTGATGAAATGAGGTGAATGACGCAAGCATTGCAACATACCATTAGGTTATTACTGACCTTCTGACAATACATCAGAAGGAAGATCATCTACTTCCAGACGGCAACTAATTGCAAGTAACACAAACCCCAGGAAGCAAAACCAAAGGTAATGGGGGGGGGGGGGGGTGGCTAGTGTATATAGGCCCAAACACACAAAATGTATCTATGATTTCACAGCCCTTTAAAATTAATTTTTAGGTTTTTGAAAGCTTTTTCCAAGCCTCCTATCTTAATAACGCTTTCAATTATTAAAGGAAATGTTTGTGGACAAAATTATTGTGATTTATAAGCTGATGCTGCCATCTAGTGGCCAAGTTTAGCTACACCTTAAGGAGGAATTCTTAAAATGCTACTTCACTATGGAAACCTGTCTTCCCTTTATTTGAATCCTCTATTCACTGAGACCATGGTGACTTTTAAAAACAAGAAGGGTAATAAAATATATTTCATGACTAATGTGAAATTGTTCCTGTCATGGTACTGAAAACACATTTTTAAAGCAAAACTTGTTCTAAAATAAAACTAAATATGTAAAACTAGGATTTTCAGAATTGAAGGTATAAGGTCATTTTGAGGGAATCTTTGTTAACATGAAATGGCAGAGAGACTAATATCAGCCTCAGAAGTTAATGATCATCACATTCCTTTCCAAATGACCTCAGATGGATTTAACAAACTTCTATCGAATCACTTCTGGGTCAGATATTGTGCTAGACTCTGGTGATAAAGGAGTATCTCCCCAGGACACATGATAAGGAAGAATTTCTTTTTGTTTAGGCTACTAAAATTTCATGAAATTTGATTGGGAACAGATGGTGTCTTATGCCTTCCTAACATCCATAAAGACGATCATATAAAATTTTTATTAGACAATCAATAATAATAAATTAGAAATATCAGTCACAATCTTCTGAGAACTTATTTGTAATATTTTTCTGAATTTTATAATAATAAAGTGCCCTACATAATATTATCTCCACTTCATAGATGGGTATAGTAAGAAATTTTTTGTTTAAATTTTCTGTATTATTGGATATAGCTCCTTATTTTGAATTTCACACCATGCAGTTTTACTTGGGAAGCATGAATATAACTAGGCCATTCCTATCTAAATTCTCTCTCTCTTCTCTCCCTTCTTCTCCCTCTCCCTCTATCTCTTTCACACACCCGAATCTAAGCATATTTAAAAACAGGGTTTTGTTTTGTTTTTTTCCTTGATTGTCTTTCACCTTGGTAGGGGATAAGGATGTGTGAAAACGGCATCTCTTCCTCTCTCCAGACATCTTCCTTAAACCTCTCTCTCTCTTTCCTCAAAATTCCATTTCAAATGTGTCCATCTGGAATAGACCAGATGTCCCTTTTCCCTTTTTTGGCAAGAGAATGACTCTTTCAGTGTAAGTAATGTGTCCATCCCACACCTGGGAGGGGCTGTAAATCATGAGATTCTGACTCTCCAAAACCTCAGAGACAACACTTGCGCCAGGAGAGGAAGTTAGTCAGAGAATCCCAACACCCTGGACAGAACCGTCAGATCAGGGGTGAGGAGGGGGGGGGATACAAGAGGAAGAGGGCAGGGACATAGCGCAGGCACACCCTCAAGATATTGTGGATTCTGTTCCAGAGCCGTGCAAAAAAATGAGTATTACATTAAGCAAGTCAAATGAATTTATTTTTTGTTTTTCCAGTGTATGTAAAAGTTATAGTTACATTATACTGTAGTTTATTAGTACTGTAGTTTATTATGTACAATATGTACATATGTATAATTATGTACCTTAATTTAAAATACATTACTATATTTGTATACAATACATACAAAGCTTCTGTCTGCCTTCAACTCAGGTCATGATCCCAGGGACCTGGGACCAAGCCCCACATGAGGCTCTCTGCTCAGCAGGGAGCCTGCTTCTCCCTCTCTCTCTCTGCCAGCCTCTCTGTCTACTTGTGATCTCAGTCTGTCAAATAAATAAGTAAAATCTTTTTAAAAAATAAAAGCACATTACTGCTAAAAAACGCTAGCCATCATCTGCGCTTTTGGCAAGCTGTAATCTCTTGGCTGGTGGAGGGTCTTGACTCCGCATTGACGGCTGCTCACTGGTCAGGGTGACTGTGGCCATTTCTTAAAGTTAAGACAACAGTGAAGTTGGCCACATCCATTGACTCCTCACTTAACCACTCAGAGGTCATTGCAGGCTTATTAATTGGTCTATTTCAGTACGACGTCTCAGAGAACAGGGAAGCCTAAGGAGAGGGAGAGAGATGGGACCAGCAGCCAGTTGCTGGAGCCATCAGAACACCCCTGTCTACGACAAGGTTCGCCATCTTACATGTACGTGGTTTGTGGTGCCCCCAACAATTACCGTAGTAACACCGAGATCGCTGACCACAGATCATTAGAGCAAAAACAATAATAGTGAAAAGGTTTAAAATATTGCAAGAATGACCAAAGCGTGAGAGGGAGACTCAAAGTGAGCAAATGCTGTTGGGAAAATATTGACGATAGAATTGCTCACGGCCGGATTGCCCCAGACCTTCAACTCATGACAAGCAGTTATCTGCGAAGGACGGTAAAGTGAAGCACGATAAAATGAGATATGCCCGCATTTGTTTCTCTGGAAGGGTGTCAAATGGCGAGAGAGAACATGAACAGAAACTCCTTCTCAACTCCATGCCTTTTTAAAGTGTCTTCTCCTGATTTTATTCTCCTTTAATGCATTAAAGCGTGAAAGTCAAGCCAATAGTCAACCCAAGTGTGGCATGGGTGTTCTACTCCCACGGTCTGCCTTCGAAAGAGGGATTTCCATCCGTTTGAATTAGAAGTGGTTATATAAGACAGGAAACTCAAAATAACAGTAACTGTAAAAAGCTATTCAAAGAAATTTATTTTCTCTGTCATTAAACAGATCTGCAGGTAGTCAATAGAGGACTAGTAATGGCAGTTATACAGTATCAAGAACGTAAATGCTTCCCCAAGGTAGCCGATGAGTGCTCAAGGTCCAGCCATTAAATCTGCATTCCAGGGAATAGGAAGGATACTGGGGAGAGAAAAGGCACTTTCTGAAGTTCTAAGGAGACTTGGTAAAAGCATCTTACGACGTTTCCACTCCTCCAGCCAGGACCTGATCACATGTCAGCACTCGCCTACAAAGGAGACTGAAAACTGCAGTCTTTTATTATGCTTTCAGATGTGCTCAGCTAAAAATGGGACACCTGTTAAAGAAGAGGAGAAAGAAAGATGGGATGCTTCTCCAGTAGTTTTGTCTGTAGAGACAAAGGGAACCTCTTGGTTTCTTTTCTTAGCTATTCTTTTTCCTAGATGATTTTATTAAGGTGATGGTATTAGCATAATAGCTAAAAGCTTAAGTTTTGCTGTCTGGCATCTGAATTAAAACCCCATCCCCACTGCTCATTAGCTGCACGGTGCATCCTGACATCTACTGCATCCCATTATATTATTTTTGTAGAACTAGTACTGATGTTTAGCTGATTTACCATTACTTACAAGCTTTTCTCCCTTAAATAGATGCTCCATGGAGGGAGGGTCTTTGCCTGTCTTATTCACTGCTGTATCCTCAGAATGTGATAATGCCTACTAATTAGGAATCATCACTCACCATCATTGTTAATTTTATAATTTTTTGGCAATTAAAAATCTTCTTGAGAAGAATATTTAATAGAAAATAGTTTATTTAAAATATTTGATCTGTGATTTAGCTTAGATCTGGCTAAAATAATAGTTAATATGAAATTTTGTAAAATTATACACACACACACACACACACACTCACACACACACACACAGAAAACTACTGGAATAATATAACCCAAATATTTAACATAGAGTATCTGCATAGACAAACTCATATTACAAAAACATGTGTTTTTTAAGATTTCACTGTCTTTAAAATAGACTGTACATTTATGCATATCTGAAAGCTATATATATTACACAAACATACAGAAATAGAAAATGCCTGAAATAAGTGTATTAAAATAGACACATTTTTATATGCAACTAGTGGAATTACATGATTTTTTCTTCTTTCATTTCACTTTCCAACACTCTAAAATAATTAAAGCCCCCCCAAAATGTGTTTTCATTGTTTCTCCTAGGCAATAACAACAAAAAAATTTCCAATTTAGGCTCATATTTTATACTTATTAGTTCAAAGACTTTTTGATTCGATTTATACATGAAATGATAGGATAACCTAAGTAAATTGAAACATCTCAATTAAAAAACTGTTGTGCCTCATTGTTGAAAAGCAGTGGGGCAAACCATGGAGAGAGTGGTTTCTGGATCTCTTGGAGGGTACAAAGCCTCTCATCACATTCAGTGGGAACTCTGGCTAGGTTACAAACGCGTGCGCTCTCCATCAGCCCCATGACACTTGCCTTCAGCCCCACTATATTTGGCATTGGAATTGCTCAAGTGAGATTCTAGATCGCAGTTACTGACCCACCACTCTGAGTTCAGATAACAGCTCACATCCATCTAAATGAGTCTATTGGTTCATTCCTTAAATGATCCACCCATAAAATATCAAGAGCTTTGGCAAAAGTAGTGTCTACACAGATGATCCCAGTGGATTTCAGGGAATTTTTAAGCACCCGAAGAACAGTTGCTGTCACCCATTCCATTCTGAAGATTGAGTTTTTACCAAGAGATGTTTTAGAGGCACCAGGGCTTATAATCAATTCTGCATCCCTTTTCTTGACTGGAAACTTTTTTTTAGGTCATTTATAAAAGTTTCATTATTTGAGTGAGACATAAAATGTGGTATAGCTTGTCTGGTGTTGTCACCCAACATCATGAGATGAACAAAATCTTAAGACTCTGGGACCCACATTATTTGTCCATCAGCACAGCCCCCCAAGGCTATAAGAGTCAAGTATTATGGAAGGGAGGAGCTGGGTTGTGATTTGGATCAACTCATGCTGAGACTCAGAGTCTCAGCACTGAATGACTGGGAATGCATTTCCTGCCATCACCCTCATGTAGCTTTCCTTCTCCCAGATAGCTTCAGGCGTATTATGTGTCATACGCCATAGGGTACTTGGGGCTCACAAAACTCCCCGTAGATCCCAGGCTGAACCAAATCTACCTGGATCCCAGTAACTCAGGTGAAAAATATTTGGGGTGTTTTGTTGTAGTTATTTTTTTTAATGTTGCATAAATTTCCTAGTCCAAAATCATAGAGAACACAGATCAGATTCATATTTGTACCCTGAAGCATTGAACTTAGAAATTAAAGACTCTACTGCCAAAAAACTCACTAAAAAGGGGGGAAAAAAGAGAATGCCCAAGAACCTTCCTTCGGTGCAGGATCTGTGCTGTAAAGGCACAGCCTAAAACACTGATAATTTTCCTTTCACCAAGAGAAAAGGAAATCACTTATTTCGCCATTGGAGCAAACACACACATCTGAGAATGTTGATCCCAGCCTTTATCTAATCAATTATTTCAAAAATAAATAAGGGATGAAAATTAAATGGAAGGAATTTCTGAGGTAAAATCTGAATCCTTTTCAGAGCATTCCATCGGCACTAATTCTGTCTCTCCTGTTTCCTAGCCCATGACTCATTTCTGCTGTCTGAGGCAGTTGCCTCATTGAAACCAGGATTATCCCTAGCCTAAATACCACTTCATTGTCTTGGTAGTCAGTTCCCTCCACAACCCTCTCACTCCTTTGGAACTCAAGCCACTCTATGCCAGTCCTTGGAAAGTTCTATGCCTACAATAACTGCATTAGTCAAAACAGGTTCATGATCCCAAGAAGGAATGGCTGGGACACCATCATTCCACCAATACTGCCAAAGAAATTATTTATTTATCCACTAACGCCATCATGAAATTTATTAGGGTACAGACTTGAGATAAATTTATACTTTAGTTCTCCCCACATCATTTCTGAGGCATGTCTCACTCTGCCTTTTCCCCTTATATCTTTTCTATAAACTGAAGATAAATTCTCTATTTTTAGCTCACACTCAGCTCAAACAACTCGGGCTTGCAGCAAAAAAACACTTTTCAAAAAATCACGTTCTCTTCTCTGATGTAATTATAATACCTCTTGAATTGTTCCACTGTTGTATGAGGGACAGACAGGTGTTAAAATATATTTTAAACTTCATTTTATTGTATTTCTTTTTCTTTCTAATTTGGAACAACAAAAAAAGACTAACATGAGAATAGGATATACATTTTCTTCATTTTAGTTTACCTCTGGCTTCTCAACACCTATTGCCTCTGATTTTTTTTAGAATTTCCTTGTTCTCTCCTTCACCCGTTTGTATTTTATTTCTAATTTCTATAATAAGTGATGGCAATTTATTTTTGTCTGAAAGGAATAGAAAAACTAAATATCGATATTAAAGTAATAGTGGGAACAGCTTCAGAGTCAAATATGTAAAGAGACATCTCTCTTGTCACTTGTCACTGGGTGGAAGAATCAGAATAAAAGTTTTGTATCGTCAATGCTGTTCACCTTCAGCTTGCATTTGCTTTTTTCTGCAGTCATTGTGACATAGTATTCTCAGAAGCAAGGACAAAGAAAATACACATAAGAGATGTTTGAAGGAATATGAGATGAGGAGTTCCTTTTGTTAAAAAAAATAATAATTTGTAGTAGGGGCGCCTGGGTGGCTCAGTGGTTTAAAGCCTCTGCCTTTAGCTCAGGTCATGATCCCAGGGTCCTGCGATCCAGCTCCGCAGGGAGCCTGCTTCCTCCTCTCTCTCTCTGCCTGCCTCTCTGCCTACTTGCGATCTTTGTCTGTCAAATAAATTTAAAAATCATAATAATAATAATAGTAATAATAATAATAATTTGTAGCTAAGTGACCTGTTCTGCTTTCTATTTTCAATTCTGTATTTGGGAATGGAGGTTATATATGTCATTCCAATGAATCTTCGCTGGTCTAGACACATATATTGGTCCAACTTGTGCGATAGTAGTAGTAGCTAGATGATCCAGCACTTATTAGATTTTTATCTTATGCTCAATAATGAAATTACTTGAGGAAACAGAATTGCTCTGATTTTTGATGACTAAGGATTTTTATCATCCACGTGCACACGATTGAAACGGAGCTTTAAAGAAATAGTTGGCAAGGATTCCATACTCTAAACTCTGCACATTGCTAGTCTCTTTGGATGATGACCAAATAGACTAACCATGTCTAGAAGCTTTTCCTTCTATCTATTTTGTATTCCAGATTGGAATTTAATTTCTGATGCAAAACTTGTTCCTGATGATCGTTCTGCACATAGCAGCTTTCTCTGCTTTATTTCTCAAGCTGTAGATGAGAGGGTTCAACATGGGAATCACCGCGGTGTAGAACACCGACACCACTTTGTTGACGTCTAGGGAAAAAATTGCACCTGGCCGCACATAGATAAAGAAGAGAGTCCCGTATAAGATGGACACCGCTGTGAGATGGGAGGAGCAGGTGGAAAAGGCTTTGCGCCTCCCATCAGCAGAGCAGATCCTCAGGATGGCAGTAAGGATGTAGAAATAGGAGATTATAATGGTCAGGCTACTGACAACCAGGACGGCTCCAGCCACAATGAAAACCAACAATTTATTGATCCGGGTGTCAGCACATACCAGAGAAAGAAGGGGGGACATGTCACAGAAGAAATGATTAATAATGTTGGAGCAACAAAAGGGAAGCTGAAAAGCAGCTGTTGTATGAGTCATGGTGCTCAGGAAGCCAACAGTATAGGGTCCGACCACCAGCTGTATGCAAAGTCTCTGCGACATGGTTACTGAATACAGTAATGGGTCACAGATAGCCATATAGCGGTCATAGGCCATGGACACCAGCAGAAGACACTCAATGGCCATGAAGAACCCAAAGAACCATTGCTGTAAAGCACAGCCCAGGAAGCAGATGGCCTTCCTGTCAGCAAAGAAGTCCGTGAGCATCTTGGGACCCACTACGGATGAAAAGCAGATGTCCACAAAGGACAGGTGACTGAGAAAAAAGTACATGGGCGTGTGAAGGTGGGAATCCATCTGAATGAGAACAATCATACCCAAGTTTCCTGTCATGGTAACAAGGTAAAAAAAAATAGAAAGAGCAAGAAAAGGAAGACTTGCATCTGAGGATGATACTTTAAGCCTATGAAAATAAACTCTGTGATTCTTGTATGGTTTCCATCAGCCATTGATTGCATTGGTCTTCTAAAGTGAGAAAAGCAGAAAATAGATGATGTGCACAACTTTAAATAATTTGAAAACATAACATGATACACAAGAAAAGAAACTACAGGTCCAATTTGGGAACATCAATATAAAAGGAGACTAAATTAAATGCTAGCAAATCAAATATAGTAAAGTTCTTAAGAGCAATATGGCTTAAATGTTTTAAAGAGATTAGAACTAGGAATTGGGTCACCATTTGAAAACCTATAAAATTTCTCATCACATTTACATATTGAAAGGAAATGCATTAGATTACTTTAATAAAATTCTTTAAAGAATTTGATAAAATGTGACTCAAAAAAAAAAAGAAGAAAGAAAGAAAGGAAGGAAAAGAAAAACTTCCCAAATTGGAAACAAAAAGGAACTACTTAACTCAGTAAGAAGAATCTTCTTGAAACTCCCAGAGAATATATGTGCACAGGGTAAGTACTGGAAACATTCACACTATAACCAAAAACTAGATATTCTCACATTTTGTACTGTTTAACATTATACTGGAGAACACGTCTGAAGTACTACCATAAATTAAAAAAAAGATGTAAGAATTCTAGAAAACAGGGATAAGAAAATACTGCATTATTTGCAGACAAAAGTGCACAATAGTCAACCAATAAAATAACTTTTTTTAGAAAAAAAAATGAAACAGTTCATCCATATAGTGAAGATCAATGTAAAAAAAGTTAGTAATTTCCTATGAATTATAATGGAATGGAATCATTGACTCAAAATGATAATATAGCTATAAATAAGCTTGATAAGGATTGTTCAAGATTCATATGAAGAAAAATATAAATTATAGGAATTTACTGTGCTAGAGAAGAAATGCCTAAATGCCTATGTATTTATTAAGATTCATTTCCTCCTGACAAAGCAAAACTTAGCTCTAATAGGGAGAATGAGAATCTTCATGGTCATTCCTCAGGTTGGAATAGCAGACACAGATACATCAATTGTGAAGTGAACAGGAAACAATATTTCCCTCACAGATAGACTACAGATATAAAGTATCCTAACAACATTGGGTGGGGGGTGGGTGACAAATATTTTATTACTCAATGAGAAATTGCATTTTCTAAAATTATAGACTATCTGAAATTTTTGTTTGGAATTATATCAGCAAGGTGAAATATTCCATTCTGGTCTGGAATATCTAAGTCCATCTGACAGAGTAAAACAGTCTCAATTCCCAGCACAGGTACAAAACTACATGTGAGGGCTGTCTGGTTACAACTCTCTACATGGGTCTTACCTTTATAGTTTTCAAGGAAACAGGACATTGTGCTACCTGTTTGGTTTAGGCCTATTCTGATGTTGTGATGTTTGCCCCTTTACACAGCCCTGCTTTGTTTTGAGCTCATCAGAACTGTTCTTGATTTAAATTCCACCTAACGGCCCCACTTCTCAAAATCCTGTAATAATATCTTCTTCTTTTAATTTATGGTTTAGTACTTCAGATGTGTTCTCCAATATAATGTTAAATAGTACAGAATGTGAGAATATCTAGTTTTTGGTTATAGTGTGAATGTTTGCAGTGCTTACCCTGTGCACATATATTCTCTGGGAATTTCAAGAAGATTCTTCTTACAGAGTTAAGTAGTTCCTTTTTGTTCCTTTGTTCAAGGAGACATTCATAGTTCCTAGCTATGGTGTATGGTCTCCCACATTGCACTGGATCAAAAGCTGATTGGGTCAGGCTACAAGCTTGCTCCTGGCTGTCTAAAACTGATTTAAGGCTAGAACAACCACCACATTATGTGGCAAATTTAATGCAATTCCAACCGATTGGGAAAATTAAATGAAAATATAATTTTTGGTGAGACAATCTGATTTTTAAATTTGTGGAAGAGAAAAATGTTCAAAAATAGCAAAGACAATTTCAAAAAAGGAAAACAAAGATAAGGGATATACTATTCCAGATATCAACACATCAATAAAGCCATTGTCCTTAAACCCATAAGATGTTGTTACTAGAATAGATGGGAGATGAATAGGAGACAGAAAAACTGAAAAACCATAGGCAGACCTAGGCATAGATGTCAATTTAGAATGAATATGTTTTCCTTCAATCAGCAAATAAGGATTAATTACTGCTAAAAAAGTGTTACAATATTTGGATAAAAATTTGAAAAAATAAATAATATTAAAATTCTACCCCACACCACTAAACTAAAAAGGAAACTTCTAACTATAAACATGTAATATGAAAACACTGAGGAATAGTGTTATGATGTGTTGTAGGGTTGGTCTTCTAAAACGGAACATAAAAATCACCTGAAGAAAATGGTGAACATTTTTACTACATCCTAGTTTTAAGTAGATGGATACACTCCAAGTAAAAATAAGACACACAGATGGAAAAAATACTGGAGCATATGTCACAAAGGATTATTATCAGATCACTTCAAGAACTGCCACAAATTAGATACTAAAATACTCATTGTGACACAAGGCAGATGCAGACTGGCCTGCCACAGGCAGGATGCTTGAAGTCCCAACAAATACGAAAAGATGTTTAATATCCCAGATCATCACAGAAACCAAACTGAAACAACAATTATATGCTATTTTCACCCATCAAATTGACAAGATATTCAGAAATGAGAAAATGTAAAATACTGACAAAGCCGGGAGACAATATGGCAGTCACAGGAAATCAGGGGCTGCAGCAAGGCCACAGCCTCTGGATGGCAGTGTTTTACTGTCTCTTGAAAAAAAAAAAAAATTTTTTTTTTTAAGTGCATATTGAGGACTCAGAAATTCTTAATTAAAATTACTTAGCATCCACCCTGAGGAAACACAGAATGGAAAAACAATGATGTCCTCTTCACTGTTGCTCCAAGTGATTAAAAAAAAAAAAAAAAAAAACTGAAATCCATACAAATAGTCTCTGAAAGGCATTAACAGCAAATAAATCTTGGTATAGCCATTCTGTGGACTATTTTACAGACAGTTAAAAATTAAGTAGTAGATTACCTAAGGGGAGGTCAGAGGAGGGGCACGGGTGAAATAGGTAAACGGAATGAAGAGAACATGTACGTTGAGGAGAACTGAGTAATGTACAGAATTGTTGAATCACTCTGTTGTACACCTGAAACTAACACTATATGGGAATTATGCTGGAATTAAAAAATTAAAATTAAGTGGTAGAAACATGGCTATTATTCCAAAATATGTGAAGGAGAAGCAAGTCACAGAATGATGTGTACAGTATGAAGTAGGAACATTTTCAATGTTTTCTTTAATTTTAATTATTTAAGTGTGTTTCTGTGTGTGTGTGTGCGTGTGTGTGTGTGTGTGTGTGAGAGAGAGAGAGAGAGAGAGAGTAAATAACAGTCTGGACAGATGAGGCACCAAAGGAGTACTCATTACCTCTGAAAACAGAGGGACAGTGAACTGGGATGTAGGTAGGTAATCAAACGGGACTCTAGATTTAACAACAATTTTAAGATTTAATACAAGGAGAAAATGCACATGCATTACCTTTGTAATTAAAAATAATCTAAGGGTGTCTGGGTTGCTCAGTTGGCTAAGCTTCTGACTCTTGGTTTCAGCTCAGGTCATGGTCTCACAGTCCTTGGATCAAGCCCCACATTGGATGCCTCACTCAGTGTGGAGTCTGCTTGTCCCTCTGTCCCTCCTGCTGCATGCTCTTTCTCTCTCTCAAATAAATAAATAAAATCTTTGGGGAAAAATTTTAAAACAAGACCAAAAAAAAAAAAATAAATCTAAAGCAATTCCTTAATTGCCTTTATTATTTATTTATTATTAATTGTATTTATTATTATATGAAATTTATTTCAACATTTAAAAAGAAAAAGAGAGAAGACAAATTAGCTACAATCAAGTGGGAGAAGAAAAACAGGCAAGGAAGAAATGTAGGAAGCCTCAGAGGTAGAAAGTGAGAAACAATTACAAGCTATGCGTTTGGAGTTCAAGATTTCTAAAATTAGAGGAAACAGAGAGAACTCTGGCCCCAATCTCACCGTTTGGAAATAAGAAAACTGAGGCTCCAAGATGTCTGACTCAGGACCACAGAGCTTGTGGCAAATACACAATCACTTTCCACCTGCAGTTCAAAGCAATGATTGGCTACATGATCCAGTATTTTTAAGGTTACAATGAATACGGAGGGGCAATAAGCTTTTGTGGAGCATTCAAGACTTTGCAAAGCACCTGTGCCCCAGGTGCTTTGCAACATCAGCCCATTTGCTTTCCACCAAAACCTAGGTAAGAAACATGTTGCTACCTATTTTTTACAGAAGAGGCTATGAAGTGTGGAAAAGGGTGCCTGAAGTGCCAGAGTTAGTATTTCATAAGAGTCATTGGAGATTAAGACATGGCCCCATCTGGATACAGAGTCTCCATCCTTTTAAAGATGCCACTCTCCCAAGCGGGAGCCTTAGATCTCTCAGTCTCAACCCAGTTCTGCATGCTGTTTGAGGGATAGAGAATCAAGCAGTACCTGTATGCGAATTTATCAGTGGAGGGGCTGTTGATGACAAAGAGAGCAACAAAGCTCCAGAGGAAACCTGTGCAGAGTCCAAGTTTGCTCAAGGACGAGGAATCTCAAACATCTGCAGCTGGGCTCTCATTTATAGTTGCCTCCTTTGCACCCACACTTTGAGTGTGAGGTTCATAATACAGGGCAACATTCCATGCAGATGACTCCCCACCTGGAGAAGGTGGCCAGACTTCTCCTGCTCTGGGTAGTCTCTGAACTTGAAGAGGTATTTCACTTGACTATAACCTCTTTGTGTCTGTTACAGAATTTCACATTACTTCATATTAAGTTTGTTGCATTGGTTACATTCTAACCAATTCTGGTCTGACAGTAGATATCTCTCTATGAACCATAAAAAAAAAAAAAAAACCAACACATTCAAGATGTCAGTCATTTTCATTTTCCCATAAGCCCATTTATACTAAAATTCTTGAAGAGTAAATGCAGGGACCAAGTGGATTTTTAAAAGTGCTTTAAACTTACATTCCAATGAGTTCCTTTCCTCTTCCAAGAATTAAAATTAAAATGGAGTATAAATTGTACTCTTTTCAGCATGTGCTCCTTCTGCCCACCATCATCTGTGCCTCTGCACAGAGAAGAGGTCAGACTTTCTTAGAATTACTCGGTTTTATTCTTAGTGTTCATAAGAATATGGTAAGCTTCCACTCCAAAACACATTGTCTTTTCACTTGGATCAAAGTTTCCAGAAGTAGTGACATCATTCCTTTGTTCTGGGAGAACTTAGGTCCCAAAGCATGTCATACCTTGGGAATTTGATAATAGGGAATTAAATTAAAATGTTATTTTTGACTTTAAACTCCAAAAAAAATCCACTGGGATCATCTTACTTGTATTCTGTGCTTGACTGAGTAAACTCTTATTTCTTACCTCCTTCTTACGCAAGAAAACATTTTAAGAGTAAACTTTAGTGCCATGTTGTAGCAACTGCTGTTTCCCCATGAGAAGCACAACAAAATTTTTGCAACTGTTCGCCTAGAGATCATTATAGCAGAGGACCAGCTACCAGAATAATTCAATCAGCATTGTGATCACTCATCTTCCATTTCTAATACTCACAGAAAAGTCACTGAAATCATAATGTGTAAAGAATCTCCGTCATATTCACACAGGATTTTTTTAATGAGGCATTGAGAGAGGTTTCACTGACAAATTCAAGCCTGATACAACAGTTTTTCAGCTTTTATTGATGAATAACACACCGAAAAGTGAAAAATCTTAGACGTACCCTTGAATTATTGTACTGTGAGCACATGCACGTACACTGCCACCCGAGTCAGGAACTAGAACATCTCCACCATCTATATCATGTTTGTGAAATTCATCTTTGGTTGAATAAATCTCTGGGTCATGTATTTTATTGATGCTAGCACTCTATTGTATTAAAATCCTACAAATGATTTATCGATTACTTTTTTCTTGGGCATTTGCTAGGTTTTAACTTTTGTGATTTTTTTTTCTCTACTGAGCATCCCATGAACACCTTGTGTTTTGGTGTTCATGAGCATGCATTTCTCTTGAGAATATAACTGGGAGTAAAATTTCTTTGTTATGGGGTACAGATATGTTCAAATTGACTAAGAATTTAGGAAGTCGTCCCAACCCATTGCTTATACTTCTGTAAGTACTGTATGAGAGTCAGTGTTTGTCATTTTAGCCATTTTGGTGAGCGTCTTGTGGGATTTCATTGTGCCTTTAGTTGCCACTTCTAAGGAATTTGGGAAATTTTGCAGTATTAAAGGTCATTTCCATAACCACTTTCATGGATTGGCTGTTAGAAGTCTTGCCCACATTTTGTCACTGGATTGCCTTTCTTTAAAAATTACAATAGTAATTCATATTCTTCAATTATCTCATTTATCTGCCTTATAAATACACTTTCTTTTCCTGCAGCTTCCATGTTTACACTCTTAAGCATAAACCTAAGTTTTTATTTTAGTGTAGTTCAAGGAATCAATATTTTTCTTGATATTTAGTATTTTTGTAGCCTACTTTTTAAAAAATTTCCTATCATATGTCATAAATGTACTCTCCAATATTATCTTCTGGATGCCTTAATTCCTTGCCTTTTACATTTCAACCTCTAAATTATCTGGAATTAATGTTAATGTGTATTGTGAGATAAGAATAAAATTCTACTTTTTCCCCATTCAGACATCCAATGGATCCAACATTATTCTTTTTTCAGTCCTTTCTTTCCCCACTACCCTGCTGTGTCACCCTTGCCATAAATGAAGTGTCCATGTATTGGGTCTGTATATCCTTTAATAATAAAGGTATTAGCATGCATCCATTAATACACCTGGACACTCTGCTCTGTCCCACTGGACTATTAGTCTATTCTTGATCCTGTCTTTTTTTTTTTTTTTTTTAAAGGAAGAAAAAGGAGAGGGGAGGAGCCAAAGGGGAAGGAGAGAGGAAATCTTTAGCAGGCTCTACTCTCGGCGTGAAACCCTACCAGAGCTCTGTCTCATGACCCTAAGATAATGACCTGATCTGAAATCAAGAGTCAGGTGCTTAACTGACTGAGCCACTCAGATGCCCCCAATCCTATCTTAATTACTATAGTTTTGTAAGTCTGTCTTCAGTAGAGGAAGACATCCCACCTGACTTGTCTTCTTCAAGATTGACTGGGATATTTTGGATCCTTTGCATTCCATATAAACTTCAGAATCATGGCAATATCTTGGGAAGGTATAAGTCTGGATTCACTTTAACATTGCTTCTTCAGTCCTGCAGGACCTACATTGACAGTTTCCTTTCACACCATGGGAACATTATAAGATTCAAGCACACTTGCTGATTTGCTGTTCCCACACAGACCCATATGTCCCTCTTTCCTTACAACCCTTCTGACTATCCCTTCTCACTTACTGAAATATTAGAACTCAAAATTCCTTCTGTTCTGCAAGGTATGTTGAATCATCACTTCATCCAGGAAGCCTTCCCTGATACCTTATAGACAAAAATAATCATTCTTTTTGAACTTCAACAACATCATTTCCTCTCTTCTGTCACATAAAAATACCACCACATATCATTCTTTGTTTATGTCTTATGTCCCTCACTAATAAACGCTTTAGTAGATGAAGGGTCATGTCTTACTGGATTGAACTGGCATTATCAAAAGTCCTAGTAAACATATGTTTCTCTTTTCTGAGTTGTTGACAAAATGAGAACGCTGGCTATAAGGAAGAACCTTATAGTCAAACCAATTTACTTAAAGAGTAATTTGAAATCCTGATTCCAAAATGAAAATATGCTAAAATGAAAAGAAACTGTTCATCATAATCTAAGCAAATTCTGTATTTTCCAAAGTGCACTCCATGATCACAGAGGAGTGATTACCTTTGGAGAATTTGCATCAAATTCTTTTCAGTTACATATTTTTACAAATCTTACCAGAATTACAATCTTAAAGGATAACTGTCTATATCAAAATGTCCTCATTTTTGTCTGGAATAAGCAAATGTGAACCCAGAGAAATACAAGTGGAAAAAGAGAGTAAGTCCCATCCCAATACTGGAGCTTGGAGGGGTCAAGAGGCACCTCCTTCATTTAAAGGATGCCTGATGTGATCCATGTGGCTCAGGATCTCCAAAGCCTCAGATTCTCCAGCTATAAAGTGGATCAAATAACACATATCTCCAACGGGACGTAAAATATTCAATCAGATCTTTGCAAAATGTTTAGTACAGTGTTATGATATAGCAGATCCTCACCAAATGTATAAAATAACATTACTATTAAAAATTAAAATTCTACATTAATAACTGTTTTAAAAATTATGTTAGCATAGAAACTAACCAAAAAAAAAAAAAAAATCAGAACTGCAAATCCAGTAAGGAAAACACACACACAAACACAAATTAACAAAGACAACCTTGGATGTCAATTCTTCCCTTCGTAGAGTACTGTTCTTTAGGATAGATGTTTATTCTGTGAGTATCAGTCTGGGTGGCAGATATCTTATAATGGTCCTGTAAAGTTCCCTAATCCTTGCTCTAATGCCAGGAATCTCTGAATATGATGAAATATCACTCATATGATTATGTTATATTATATGACAGTTAAACTTCTAAAAGACATGACCCTGGATGAACCAGTGGGTCCCAAGATTTCTCCAGCTCAGAGAAGAGTCAGACGGGTTGGAAATATACGGAGAGCTAGACAAGTCACTGCTGGTCCAAAGCCGAAGGGACCATGACAGAAGGCAAGTGAGCAACCCTAAGATGCTGAGAGAGGTTCCAGCTGAACGCCACTGGGGAACAGGCACCACAGTCCTATAGCCCTGAGGAACTGGGTTTTCTCAAACACACCAGTGAGCTTGGAAATGAGCCTTCCCTGGAGCCTCTAGGAGGGAGCTGAGCCCTGGCAACAAGTTCATATCAGCCTTGTAAGAGTATGAGCAGAGAATCAGACTATGATGGACCTGGACTAGAGACTCAGGGAAACTGTGAGGCAGTGAATTTAGGTGGTTATAATTTTCCAGCTTTGTGGCAACTTCTTATGCAGCAGTACAAAGAGATGTAGGAGCATGTTCAAAAAATAATAATCAAAAAAAAAAAGGTAAATAGTTGATATACGGGAGAAGCAGAGAATTATTTTAGGTAAAGAGGTCCACAGGACCTCTGAGATGGCATCACATTTGAGCAGAGACTCAGACGTGGTAAAGGCTGACCTGCAGCACTGCCCCAGGTTGAGGAAACAGGAAATGGAAAGGCCACTTAAACCCCAAGAATAACTGAAGAAATCCCACAGAGGATTTCCCACTGAAGGGGAGTGTGGCCTAAGCAGTCTGCTGCTCCCTCCCCTAAAAAGCATTCAGACTGCACTGCTCAAGGCGACCAAGACAATCAGCTCAGCTCTTTGCATGGTCCTGTTTCGACCGCACACGGAGGCCTGGAGTGAGTATGAAAGAGACCACAGTTAATCCATCATAAAATGCCTGGAAGATCTTACAGATTTATGCAGCAAGAAGTCACCTGGTGAAAGTTAACAAGTATTTTAATCTATTCTCGAAAGTGATGATTTTCTTCAGTGCTTTCATGGCATATAATAAATCCCTTCTCCCAATAAAACATTTCATGTGTCCTCCTACTTTCAACCTTGCCCATTCCCCAAACATACACCATATAAAGGAATGAACAAAAGTATTCTGAGGATTAAAATGAATTAGCTTGTAAACTCTAGCCCCACCCCCACCCCACCCAACAAGGTGCTAGAGTACTCAGAAGACTTGCTACTATATGGGGGAGGGGATACTTTCTCCTTTGATAACCAAATAGTAACTTCTAGATTCCATGGAAAGCCATACTATAAGAAGAATTTTTTCAATTCTGCTGATCCCTACTTTTCTTTAAAGAAACTTTTTTTTTAATTACCCTTCCTAAAATATACTACCTCTTCTTTTCTTTATTATCTTATGCTTGTCACAGATCACCATCCATGTGTAAATATTTTTCAGTCTTCTTTGTTTGTCCTTCCACTACACTAGCCTGTAACCTCCAGGGGGACTTTTCCTCTAAATATGAATAATACCCAGTACAGGGTCAGGCAAAGAGGACTATGTAAAAAAATAGTTAAATGAGTGATTGATTCTGGCATTCTTTGACTCCCATATCTTCTTAATTAAATAGCATCGTGACCCACATCATTACCCAGCCCAGTCACAAAAACTGAAAGAAACCTTGATGAAAAACAAGCAAAACAAGCAAACATATTCTAGTGACTTAGAGATTATTTACATCCTTTAAAGAAAGCCTTCAAGAGAAGACAGAGGTTTACAGTCACAAAAAAACATGGTCAACCCCCTCATTTCTTAGACTTGTTACTACATTCCAGAAAATGAAACACAAAAGTATGATTGAAAGAATATAGTACCTGGAGAAAATAAAAGTGTGACCAAAGTTATGTGGTCGTGGGTAATACATTGATTCTTCATGTGTGCCAGACTGAACATCTACAAAAATAAAATCACATTCTGCCTATGAAACAAAATTCAATAAATCACAGTAGCAATAAACACTTTATTAAAGAACTGAAATGCATTCTGCCTTTCACATGCATGACTCATGTAACTATAGCAGCAAAATCTCAACAGTCATTGCTATGAGAGGAGTATTGGGGATGTACAAGGCCTTTGTAAAATGCCCACTCCAAACACGAAGGTAGTATAGCAGACAGAGTACTATGGTTACATGTTTTCTGAATAATTCACTTTTTTCCATTTTCTTGAAATATAATGCACATATCACATTGTGTTAGTCCAAGGTATACAACATGCTAGCTCAATACCTATGTATGTTAAAAATGATCACCACAGTAAGTTTGGTTAACATAGATCACCTTATGTACTTATACGTTTTTTTCAAGTGAAGAGAGCATTTAAGATCTGATCTCTTAGCAACATATAAATGTACAGGACAGAATTATTACCTAGAGTCACCATATTCCCATTACACTCCCAAGACATATTTATCTTATAAGTTGAAATTTTTAACTTTTGACCATAATACATTTGTTAATGGTTTATGTTTAAAGATTCAAGGCCAACCTTGCAGACAACTGAGAGATCTCAAAACTTTGTGAGCTTGACAGAAGTACTGTCCAGTCACTGATGATGATCAAACTTGTTCAGGACTTAACAAAGAACCTCTCATATCCTACTCATAATCCTTGGAAGTATTTTCAAAGCACTAAAGCTCAATATTCCTCTCATGTCAGCTGAACGATTTAAAACACCTTCCTCGCCAATGACAAAGGAGAAAATTGCAACCTAGAGATGTTGAGTGACTTTTCAAAGACATAGAGTAATAAATAGTGAGTCTCAACATAAAATCCGCACTCCCATCAACCAGCCTATGTTCTTGCGTCTTGTGTAAATAACACCTCTCAATCTGTAGTACAAACAGAATCTAGTTTACTTACGCATGAGACACTGCTTCTTCTCAAACATCCTTCTGAATGAATCCTTGACCTCCCTGTTTCTCAGGCTATAGATAAGTGGGTTCAACATGGGAATCACAGCTGTGTAGAACACAGAAACCACTTTATTGACGTCCAGGGAGAAAACAGAACTGGGACATACATAGATGAAGAAGAGTGTCCCATACAGGATGGAGACAACTGTCAGGTGTGAAGAGCAGGTGGAGAAGGTTTTGCGCCTCCCCTCAGCAGAGCGAATCCTCAGGATAGCAATGATGATGTAAATGTAGGAAACCAGGATGATCACACCACTGACCACTCCTATACTTCCACCCAGGATGAAAAGAACGAACTGATTGACCTGGGTGTCTGCACATGCCAGGGACAGAACAGGAAGAAGGTCACAGAAGAAGTGATTGATGATTTGGGGGCTACAATAAGACAGGTGAAAGACAAGGGTTTTGTGGGTCATGGAAATCATAAGACCAATGGTATAAGGCCCTACCACCCGCTGCACACAGACACACTGGGACATAATGAGAGCATATAACAAGGGCTTACAGATGGCCATATACCAGTCATATGCCATGGAGGCCAGGAGAAAACATTCAGTCACTACAAACTGACTAAAAAGCCAGAACTGGGCAGCACAACCCAAGAAAGAGATGACTTTTTTCTCCACAGTTATATCAGTCAACATCTTAGGACCAATAACTGAAGAGCAACAGATATCCACAAAAGACAAGTGACTGAGAAAAAAGTACATGGGCATGTGGAGTCGGGGATCCATCCAAATAAGAGTGATCATCCCCACATTTCCCAGAAGAGTGACAAGATAAACCAAGAGAAATATCAAAAAGAGAACAACCTGATGCTGGAAGTGATTTGTTAAGCCCACGAAAAAAAATTCCGTCACCAAAGTCTGATTTCCATAATCCATTCTCTGATTTAATCTGCAATGAAAAAGAGAAAGACTTTTCTTTACAATCAACTTGTACATAAATTATTTTTAAAATGAATTTAACTTCTTTTTTTTCAGTTAAAAAAGGATATAATTACCTTCAACTTTCTTGAATTCTACATCTTTAAGTCATGCTATCTATATGCAAATGATATATGCAATACAGATTAAGTCACTAAACCTCACAGGGACCTTTAATTTCTTCCACAGAAAGAGAATTTTTTTAATAGAATCATAGATTTTTAAACTACAAATGAATATTGGGCATTATCTAAAGCAACTCCTCTAATTACTCTAGGTTATATTTATACAAGTATTTAGCTTTGAACCAAGGATTTTTTTTTTAACATTTCGATGAAAAAGGAAAAAATGAAACAAGATGGGAATGGGAGGGCGACAAACCATAAGAGACTCTTAATCTCACAAAACAAATTGAGATTTGCTGGGGATATGGATGGTATGGACGGGGTAGTTGGGTTATGGACATTGGGGAGGGTATGTGCTATGGTGAGTGCTGTGAAGTGTGCAAGCCTGATGATTCATAGACCTGTACCCCTAGGGCTAATAATAAATTACATGTTAATGAAAAATTTTTAAACAGGCGATGTGAATTCAATGAATTCTGCATGATACCCATTCTCACTAACAAATAAGGGTAAACTAGTTTGGGCAATGTAATTTGTTCCTCAATCCCCTTAGACTATAGCAATTATAATTACTTGAGTGGTCTAAAGTATATGTTTTTATGTCCAAGGAGGAGGGCAAGCTGAGAACAAGAAAAGTTAGCTTTACAACATGATCACAACCTCAACACTATCCTTACTATGACTCTTTCTCCAAAACACCTGTGAGCCACCATATCGATGCTCTATATTCTCACTAATTGATTGACTTCATTGAAATTTTAAGCCAGCAAAGAAAAGACCACTTTTTAAATATCGAGTAGCTGTTGTGCCCCAACTAGTGTTATTAAGTGCTTGAGAGAAAAATATAAAAATTTTAAAAATCATAGGGTATCTCTGGACAATTATCCCAGGGAAATGAGTATCTATGTTCACAAAAACAAAACAAACATATACAATTTTATTCATACAAGTTCAAAAATTGGAAAGAATCAAAATTTCCTATAATATGTATATGGTTAAACACACTATGGCACATCCATACCATGGAAAACTATTTAGTAGGAAAGAGATCAAAATATGATACACACAACACCTTGGTGAATTACACTGAGTTGAAAAATGTCAACCTCAAAAGTTCAAAACTTTTAGGATTCCATTTATATGACATTCTCCAAATGATAAAATTATACAGATGGAGAACAGGTTAGTGCTTGCCCGGAATTCAGAAAGCTGGGAAGGGGGGTGGAGGTGCGGCTCTAAAAGGGTAGCACAGGGAGACCCTTGTAGAAGTGGAAGAGTTCAGCACCCTGGTTCTCACATAGGTTAAACATATCTACAGGCATGGTAAAATGGTATAGAACAGTACACACACACATCACACCAATGTCAATTTCCTGGATTTGATGTTGTGCTGTCGTTGGTAAGGTGTACCACTGGGGGATCCTGGGTGAAGGGTATGTGAGCCAGTCTATACATCTTTGAAGTTTCCTGTGGATCATTATTTCAGAAGAAAATTTAAAAAAAAAATGAGTGAATGAATGAATGAATGAATGAGAAGTGAGAGGAATGGGAAACTGAGGAAAAGAAATATATGTTTTGGACCTTGAAATAATCACAATGATTCCAACAGCACAATCATACAAAAATATCAATGGGCTGTGCAGCAGGGAAAGTAATGACAAAAATCTAAAATCACTTTCCCCTGGTAAGAATGCTTGGAAAGGGTTTTGCTTAACAGGAAAGTAATGAAGTAAAAATCTGCTGATGTCCTATGGTCTCAGAGGAAATGGAGCTTGGAAGGAAAAGGCCTGGGGGAGGTGGTATCCAAGATCAGTCAGAAGAAAATAATACTTTAGTAGTGAGATGTTCAAGAATTTAATTTTTTCTAGACATACAAACTCATCTCAGGCACTGATATTTGCATTTGATATTTACTCATGGAAGATGGAGAGTTGCAAATTCAGGACATAACATTTTATAAAACTTGAGCTAGAATACACACATCTACTTTCTCAAATAATTGCCTTTATGAACAAAGGTAAGTACATACATCACCAATAATTATTATGTTTTTAAAACTTTTGTGTTCAAATTGAAATCTTGTGTAAAGACCATAGTTCTTTGTTTTTTAAGATTTTATTTATTTATCAGAGAGAGGGAAGGAGAGAAAGCGAGCACAGGCAGACAGAATGGCAGGCAGAGGCAGAGGGAGAAGCAGGCTCCCTGCCAAGCAAGGAGCCCGATGTGGGACTCGATCCCAGGACGCTGGGATCATGACCTGAGCCGAAGGCAGCTGCTTAACCAACTGAGCCACCCAGGCATCCCATAAAGACCATAGTTCTTAAATGTAGAAATGCCTATCACATTATTTTGCCCTGGGCATCCCCAGTGCAAAGATTCTAAAGCAGAGGAACCATAATATAATCTTCACATGTGACTTTGGGCATGAGAAGTTGGCATTCAACTCAGCAGATTCAGAGGTTTGTTTTCTACTTGTAAGATCCAATATAGGGAAAGGGAAGAAATTAAGAGCCAGAGAAGCCAAGGCCTCTTAAATCTAACATCCTATGAGCCATAAATCCTACAGTGCATTTCACTATCTATGCCAGACACAAAATTCAACCAACATGGACATTCAAGTTGGGTCCTTAAGCCAAAAGACACAGATTAAACATTTGACTTATACCAAATTATGCTTCACAGTAAGCTTAGAGACAATGCTTTTTCAGGTTTCTAAACCAATTTTTAAATATCTAGACATCTAAAGGCAATTTAGGAAATCACTTAACACACCTACCTGAAGAAATATGCCCTAGACCTATTGCCTGTCTATGTCATAGTGAATTATGAAAGTTGCATTCCCTGATATAAAAATGAATTACCCTACAAATGGAGACCATTCATTCTTCTCAGCTTCTCCATTTGTCTAGGAAGATACACTATACAGTGATACCATCTTGAAACCTGGGCATTCTGATGGCACCTTTAAAAAGACTTGACTCAATCTGCACAACACACAAGAGAGGTTTTTCTAAAGGGTTATTCCGTTCATTGGAGCTAACTCCCTCAAGGAGCCAAAACCCAGGAGATCAGAACTAGAGAGAAGATAATATCTTTTGAGAAAATAATTTTGGGACTTTGAGTCAAGGGTAATTACACAAAATAAAACTCTCTCTCCCTTTGGTACTGTCCCCTCCCTTTGAAATTCCTAGAAGAAAACATAGGAAAGAAGCATCCTGCCATGAAAAACAAAGACGGAAGTTCAGCAGTTGGCAACGATATGGATGGAAAGGGAAGGCATTACATTTAATGAAATAAGCCATCCAGAGAAAGACAAATATTGTCTGATGTCACTTAGATGTAGAATCTAAAAAAGTGGAACTGACAGCAGTGATTAAGACAGTGGTTGTCAGGGGTCAGGGTGGGCGAAATGAGAAGATGTTGGTCAAAGGGTACAAGATCAATAAGTTCTGGAAATCTACTGTACAGCACGGTGACTATAATTAATAACTAGTATTGTATACCTGAAATTTACTAAGATATTAGATCTTAAGTATTCTCAACATAGAACAAAAAAAATACACAAAAAAAGGTAACTACGTGAGGTGATGTGTTCATTGCCTTGACTGTGGTAAATATTTCACAGCGTATACATTTATTAACTCACCACATCATATATCTTAAAGATATACAATTAATATTTTTCAACTATACTTCAATAAAATTGGAAGTAACAATAGCATAAAAGAAAATAAAGCATTTTCACCATCCACACTTTCTTGGTGAAATTCACCTTTTGCTGAAAAATATACTCTTATTGCTGTTAGCATTTCATGATATGGATATTCCGTGAATGATTTATCCCTTCTTTTGTTGTGGAGCATTTGAGATCTTTCCAGTTTGTAACCTTTATACATTTTTCTCCAATGGACGTTTTTGTGCATATCATTTAGTGTTCTTGAGCATGCATTTCTTGTAGTTATATATCAGGGAGTGAAATTACCATCAAAGAAAAATTACATCAGGTGTAGCTCATACAATCAAGGAGGACTTTGTTCATGATTAGTGCAATAAGAGAGAGAAGCGGGGAGAGGGTGGGGACAAGATGATGGGGAAGTAGGAGGAGGTGTATTTTCAACCTGTACCCTAAAGTGAGCTGATTACCTACCAAAGAACTCCAATCACCCATGAAATCAGCCTGAGATCAGAATTATACACATCTGGATCTCTACAGGGGCAGAAGACGCCAGTGGGCAGGTAAAGCGGAGTGGGAAAGGTGGACTGATATTGGAAGATAAACAAAAGGGGGAGGGAGCCACCAGAGGTGACCGGTTGGAAAGTAATACCCCTAATACGAGCGAGAGTACCCTGCATCTGGGGACCAGCATTAACTTGGAGACTGGTTGAAAGCACTCCAAAAGAGCAAAAGATCGCACGGGGGGGAAATTGTGGGAATCCGGGTGGCTAGGGACAGGGGCTTAAGTCCCCGGTCCCAGGACAGCCTCCCCTGGCGCTGAGCCAGAGAGAGTGCGGCGGAGAAACCAGGTCTTGGTCCCTGAGCCGCCTGCGTGCCCGAGATTGCCTGGGTTCTGGCCCCTGTGAGGGGATGGGAGCCACGCCGGATGGCAGAACTCGCGAGCCCTGGTACAGAGCCTGAGATGCAAGCGCCCCTCATCCTCCCCTGAGAGAGGTACAAAGGTCCAGCCGGCGCTCTTTGACACACGCCATTGTTTCAGAGCCTAAGACGCGTGCCCCAAACTCCCCCCTGAGAGAGGTGCACAAAGGCCCAGCCTCATGCTTTAGGACCTGCGCCCCGTTCTCAGAGCCTGAGATGCACACGCGACCCACAGCCTCCCCTGAAAAAGGCGCGCGCAAACCGGGCGCTCTTAGACCCAGAAAGACCAGGCACCAGCCCAGGCCAGTGGGAAAATCTCAGGGTGTGATCGCTGCTTGGAACCTCTCTGGCGGTCTGGAGCTGCCCAAACAGCTGCCGCTGCTTTGGTTTTGGGTACAAGCAGAAGATCCTGCGTTCCCAGGGACCGCGACTCGGAACCTGCTCTGCCAGCAGCCAAGGGGGGATTTATATGGGCTCTGCGACACCCACAGAAGAACAGACTGAGGCTTCTCTCTGAGAGGGAGGTCAGGGTGCAGTTTGCTTTCCTCTAAACCTACAAAAACCATCAAAAGCAGTCAAGGCGAGAGGAAAAAAAAAAAAAAAAAAAAGGTGAACAAACATAAAAACCTCCAGAGAACAAAAGCCTGAAAAAACCGGTTTCCTCAGAGCCCACCCCCTTGAGGGGGACTGGAGGACTTAACTCAGGGAACATCATTGACTGAAAACCCACGTGGCAGGCCCTTCCCCCAGAAAACCAACCAGGAAAGAAAAAAAAAAAAAAAAAGACGACAAGAGAACCACCACCACTACTTCATAGGACAACTTTTATTTTTAATTTGTTCCCACTATTCTGGCTCAATTTTTTATATAGATACTTTTTTAACCTATTTACCATCACAGCAAGCTGTCCAGTACATCAAATTCCATAATAACCTTCTAACCTGAACTTTTTGATACATACACCTGTGTTTCTCTTTTGCATTTCTATTTTTTGAATTTTTTTAAAATTTTAGTTTAGTTTAGTCTAGTTTATTCCTTTTTTATTTTTATTTTCTAATATTCATATAGAGTTAAACTTCAAAGTAATCCCCTTTCCCCAGTCAATACTACCCCTATAGGTAAACCAATTTTTAATCCCCCTTTACCTTGGAAAGTTGAGTCCTTTAACAAAGATATCAAGGTACATCCAGGAAGAATCAAAACAACCGTCCTCGCCCACACTGAGAATTTATAACCACTCTCCCATCTTTTTCTTCCACCAGTGTTTCTGTGTTTTTGTGTTTGTCTTGATAGTATATAAATCTTACACTTGGGGTTCTTTTCAACAAGGTTCTTCCTTTATTTGCATATTTACTTTTTTTTTCCTCTTGTATACTTTTATCAGTCATTTTGTTTGTCTGTTTATGTTTATATACCTCATAAATCTTACCTTGGGGCCCATTTGGGCTGAACCTTCTCTTTCATCTTCCCTTTCTTTCCTGTCTTTCTCTCTCTCTCTTTTATTTTTTCTTTTTCTTTTCTTTTTTCTCTCATTTGGGTGGGGAATCCTGAATGCTCAGAAGTGTTCCAGGGTGCACCCAGACTGCACCACGGTCAATACATCCAGCTACATCCGATCAGCAATCTCTCACCAAAATGACTAGGAGGAGGAATGCCCAACAGAAGAAAAATACAGAGGATGGACCTTCTGCAACAGACCTAACGGCTATCAACTAGACAATATGTCGGAAAGAGAATTCAGGCTAACAATTATCCAGGCAATAGCTACGTTGGAGAAAGCCATGGATGACCAAATGGAATTGATTAGGGCCGAGCTGAAAGCGACCAGACAGTATGTTCACAATGTTAGGGCAGAGCTAAAAGCTACCAGGGCTGAGGTTCACAATGCTCTCAATGAGTTCCAATCTAATCTAAATTCTCTCAAAGCTAGGGTAACTGAGACAGAAGATAGAATTAGTGATCTGGAGACCAAAAAGATAGAGAGAAAGGATCAGGAGGAAGCCTGGAACAAACAGCTTAGAAGTCATGAAAACAGAATCAGGGAAATAAATGATGCCATGAAACGTTCCAACATCAGAATTATTGGAATCCCTGAAGGGGAGGAGAAAGAAAGAAGTCAAGAAGATATAGTGGAACAAGTTCTTCATGAAAATTTTCCCAATCTCGCAAATGGAACCAGCGTTCATGTACTAGAGGCAGAACGGTCTCCACCCAAGATTATAGATTCCAGAAAAACATCAAGGCACCTGATAGTCAAATTGAGGAATCATAATTGTAGGTATAATCTCATGAAAGCCGCTAGGACAAAGAGGCTCCTTACTTACAGAGGAAAGCCCATCAGAATAACGTCAAACCTGTCCACAGAGACCCGGCAAGCCAGAAGGGGCTGGCAAGATATACTCAGGGCACTAAATGAGAAGAACATGCAGCCAAGAATACTTTATCCAGCAAGACTGACATTCAAAATGGATGGAGAGATAAAGAGTTTCCAAGACCCGCAAAGCTTAAAAGACTATGCAACCACCAAGCCGACACTACAGGAAATATTAAGGGGGGGTTCTATAAAAGAGGAAAAATCCTAAGAATAGCATTGAACAGAAATATAGAGACAAACTACAGAAAGAAAGACTTCAAAGGTAACACGATGTCAATAAAAACGTATCTATCAATAATCACTCTCAATGTGAATGGCCTAAATGCGCCCATAAAATGGCACAGGGTTGCAGATTGGATAAAATGACAGGACCCATCCATATGTTGTCTACAAGAGACCCATTTTGAACCTAAAGATACACCCAGACTGAAAGTGAAGGGTTGGAAAATCATCTTTCATGCCAATGGGCCTCAAAAGAAGGCTGGGGTAGCGATTCTCATATCAGATAAATTAGATTTTAAACTAAAGACTGTAGTCAGAGATACAGAAGGACACTACATAATTCTTAAAGGGACTATCCACCAAGATGATCTAACAATCGTAAATATCTACGCCCCCAATATGGGAGCAGCCAATTACATAAGAAAACTGTTAATCAAGATAAAGAGTCATATTGATATGAATACATTAATAGTAGAAGATCTTAACACGCTTCTCTCAGAAATAGACAGATCATCGAAGCAGAAAATCAATAAAGAAACAAGAGCATTGAATGTCACATTGGACCAGATGGAACTCATAGATATATACAGAACATTCCACCCTAAAACAACAGAATACTCATGCTTCTCAAGTGCACATGAAAACTTCTCAAGAATAGACCACATACTGGGTCACAAATCAGGACTCAACCGATACCAAAAGACTGAGATCATTCCCTGCATATTCTCAGATCACAATGCTTTGAAACTGGAGCTCAATCACAAGGAAAACTTCAGAAGGAACTCAAACACCTGGAAGCTAAAGACCACCTTGCTTAAGAATGCTTGGATCAACCAGGAGATCAAAGAAGAACTGAAACAATTCACGGAAACCAATGAGAATGAAGACACTTCAGTCCAAAACCTATGGGATACAGCAAAGGCGGTCCTAAGGGGGAAATACATAGCCATCCAAGCCTCCCTCAGAAAAATTGAAAAATCCAGAACACAGCAGCTGTCTCTACACATTAAAGAACTGGAGAATCAACAACAAATCAAACCGACTCCACACAGAAGAAGGGAAATCATCAAGATTAGAGCTGAGATCAATGAGGTAGAAACCAGAGATACAGTAGAACGTATCAATGAAACTAGAAGCTGGTTTTTTTAAAGAATCAATAAGATCAATAAACCATTGGCCACACTAATCCAAAAGAAAAGAGAGAAAGCCCAAATTCATAAAATTGTGAATGAAAAAGGAGAGATCACAACTAACACCAAGGAAGTAGAAACAATCATCAGAAGTTATTATCAACAGTTATATGCCAATAAGCTAAGCAACCTAGATTAAATGGATGCATTCCTGGAAAACTATAAACTCCCAAAATTGAACCAGGAAGAAATCGACAACCTATATCTAGTAAATAGACCGATATCTAGTAATGAGATTGAAGCAGTGATCAAAAACCTCCCAAAAAACAAGAGCCCAGGACCTGATGGATTCCCTGGGGAATTATACCAAACTTTCAAAGAAGAAATAACACCGTTTCTCCTGAAGCTGTTTCAAAAAATTGAAGCAGAAGGAAAACTTCCAGACTCTTTCTATGAAGCCAGCATTACCCTGATCCCCAAACCAGGCAAAAACCCTATCAAAAAGGAGAATTTCAGACCAATATCACTGATGAATATGGATGCTAAGATTCTCCACAAGATCCTAGCAAACAGGATCCAACAGCACATTAAAAAGATTATCCACCATGATCAGTTGGGATTCATTCCTGGGCTACAAGGATGGTTCAACATTCGCAAATCAATCAATGTGATAGAACAAATTAATAAGAAAAGAGAGAAGAACCACATGGTCCTCTCAATTGATGCAGAAAAAGCATTTGACAAAATCCAGCATCCATTCCTGATTAAAACGCTTCAAAGTATAGGGATAGAGGGAACATTCCTGAACTTCATCAAATCTATCTACGAAAAACCCACAGCAAATATCATCCTCAATGGGAAAAAGCTTGCAGCCTTCCCGCTGAGATCAGGAACACGACAAGGATGCCCACTCTCACCACTCTTGTTCAACATAGTATTAGAAGTCCTAGCAACAGCAATCAGACAACAAAGAGAAATAAAAGGTATCCAAATTGGCAATGAAGAAGTCAAACTCTCTCTCTTCGCAGATGACATGATTCTTTATATGGAAAACCAAAAGACTCCACCCCCAAACTACTAGAACTCATACAGCAATTCAGCAACGTGGCAGGATACAAAGTCAATGTACAGAAATCAGTGGCTTTCTTATACACTAACAATGAAAATACAGAAAGGGAAATTAGAGAATCGATTCCATTTACTATAGCACCAAGAACCATAAGATACCTGGGAATAAACCTAACCAAAGAGGTAAAGGATCTGTACTCAAGGAACTACAGAACACTCATGAAAGAAATTGAAGAAGACACAAAAAGATGGAAGACCATTCCATGCTCTTGGATCGGAAGAATAAACATTGTTAAAAATGTCTATACTGCCTCAAGCAATATATACTTTTAATGCCATTCAGATCCAAATTCCACCGGTATTTTTCAAAGAGCTGGATCAAATAATCCTAAAATTTGTATGGAATCTGAAGAGACCCCAAATCGCTAAGGAAATGTTGAAAAACAAAACTAAAACTGGCAGCATCACGTTACCTGATTTCAAGCTTTACTACAAAGCTGTGATCACCAAGACAGCATGGTACTGGCATAAAAACAGACACATAGACCAATGGAACAGAGTAGAGAGCCCAGATATGGACCCTCAACTCTATGGGCAAATAATCTTCAACAAAACAGGAAAAAATATCCAGTGGAAAAAAGGCAGTCTCTTCAATAAATGGTGCCGGGAAAACTGGACAGCTATATGTAGAAGAATGAAACTCGACCATTCTCTTACACCGTACACAAAGATAAACTCAAAATGGATAAAAGACCTCAACGTGAGACAGGCATCCATCAGAATCCTAGAGGAGAACATAGGCAGTAACCTCTTCGATATCAACCACAGCAACTTCTTTCAAGATATGTCTCCAAAGGCAAAGAAAACAAAAGCCAAAATAAACTTTTGGGACTTCATCAAAATCAAAAGCTTCTGCACAGCAAAGGAAACAGTCAACAAAACAAAGAGGCAACCCACGGAATGGGAGAAGATATTTGCAAATGACAGTACAGACAAAAGTTGATATCCAGGATCTATAAAGAACTCCTCAAACTCAACACACACAAAACAGATAATCACATCAAAAAATGGGCAGAAATATGAACAGATACTTCTCCAATGAAGACATAAATGGCTATCAGACACATGAAAAAATGTTCATCATCACTAGACATCAGGGAGATTCAAATGAAAACCACATTGAGATATCACCTTACAGCAGTTAGAATGGCCAAAATTAGCAAGACAGGAAACAACATGTGTTGGAGGGGATGTGGAGAAAGGGGAACCCTCTTCCACTGTTGGTGGGAATGCAAGTTGGTGCAGCCACTTTGGAGAACAGTGTGGAGATTCCTCAAGAAATGAAAAATAGAACTTCCTTATGACCCTGCAATTGCACTAGTGGGTATTTACCCCAAAGATACAGATGTAGTGAAAAGAAGGGCCATCTGTACCCCAATGTTTATAGCAGCAATGGCCACGGTCACCAAACTGTGGAAAGAACCAAGATGCCCTTCAACGGACGAATGGATAAGGAAGATGTGGTCCATATACACTATGGAGTATGATGCCTCCATCAGAAAGGATGAATACCCAACTTTTGTAGCAACATGGACGGGACTGGAAGAGATGATGCTGAGTGAAATAAGTCAAGCAGAGAGAATCAATTATCATATGGTTTCACTTATTTGTGGAGCCTAACAAATAGCATGGAGGACAAGGGGAGTTAGAGAGGAGAAGGGAGTTGGGGGAAATTGGAAGGGGAGGTGAACCATGAGAGACCATGGACTCTGAAAAACAATCTGAGGGTTTTGAAGGGGCGGGGGGTGGGAGGTTGGGGGAACCAGGTGGTGAGTATTAGAGAGGGCACAGATTGCGTGGAGCACTGGGTGTGGTGCAAAAACAAGGAATACTGTTATGCTGAAAAGAAAAAAGAAATGTGGCAGTAAATTCCTTATTTTAGTATAACTGTGGTGCCAGAAAAATAGTAAAGAATGTTGTCATATTTCAAGTAAATACTAAGAGAAGATGGAAGAATAAAAGACATATTCTTTTAGTTAGATCATCTATTCCTGCCTTCTGGTTGTTTACTACTGCGGACTGGCTACTACTGTCTGGGGATCCTATTATCAATGTGGCAGTCAGCTAGCTCTGTATTCCTGTAACATTGTCTCCTTCTGCCAGTCTGGTCTAGAGAGGACTGATACCTCCAATCATATTAGTGATGTTAGTGCCCTCATGTCTTTCCTAAAGACAGTAGAAACTGTAGCAGAAATGGACTTGTATCTCTAAAGTCCAGTGATCTGTGTGATGAGATCTAGTTTTTTTTTTTTTTTTTTTCACAATTCTGAAATCTTTATTGAGGGGCAGCGATAGTCTTTGAAATTAAGCGATTTACTGAGCGATTAGTTTTGTTCCTTTAATTATTGCTGTTAAGATACTCCTAATTTCTCTAGTTTCAGTCTGAACACGAAACTTGTACTAAGAAGATACGAGTTCTAGTACATATTTTCTCATTTGTCCTGTGGCTCTAGACAAGCCATTTTTGATCTCTGCCTTCACCCACATCTAAAAGGGAAAAATAAAACGTTTTTTAACCTAACTTACATGTAATTAGGAATAAGATTTAGGTGAAAATATCTTGCTAAAGTTGTTAGACAAACATAAGGTGAAATATGTAAGGTTTTATAATACTAAGTATTTTCTAATATTTGATTTGCTTTTTGTAAGTGAACCAAAATAACAGTTGCATACTTTTAGAACTACAAAATGCAACAGTTATGTAAGGTCAATTAAAGTGGTAAAGCTAATCATAATAACAAACCCCTTCACCCATGTTCTCATGTAATTACATTAAGAAATAATTATTATAAAAATAGGTAAAATTTTGTTTTTAACAGCCATTAACAGACATTAACAGCCAAAGGAAAAGTTGTTGACTCTCCTGGATGTTGAGATCTAGTTTTGATCTCTTGGATCATTCATGATATTGGAAAAAATGAATTCCAGGAGGTGTATAAGGGAAGAAGTCAAAGGCCAGCCAGGCAGTTGAGACTAGCGAAGATATAAAACACTGTCCCAAGTCTGGCAGTTAAATTCAATCTTGTCTCACTTCTTCTGTCTCCCATCCAGGAACAAACTTCTGCCATTCAAGTTTGATCTTCTAGGATGATCTCTTAAAGAAACAATGTAATTCCTTTCCATTATCACATAAACTTCACATTTACCCAACACCTTCAAGAAGTTAGATTAATCTGGTTTTTCTTCCTGTAGCCACATTTTTAAAATTACAAGTCCACTTACTCATTTGCTCATTGTTTAAAAATATTTATTGAACATTTATTCTTTAAAACACTATTCCAGAATCTGGAGGTATAGTGTGGAAAACCTAAACAAAATCCATACTAATTGTTGTAGGATAGTATGATATTGATAAAAATTCAGTGTTTGTTCTGAAGAAAAAAACTGTGCAAGAGGGAAAGTGGATGAGGGTCAGGGTGGGGTTAGCTTTACTCTTTTACAAAGGATGATTGAAGATGGACTCTATGATGAGTAGAAGTCTGAATGAAGTGAAGAAGAAAATTGTGCAGATCTACCTGGAGAGAAATACATTAGAAGCAAAAATAAGAGAGAGGAAGATTTTGAGTTAGAATCCTGCTTTTCTTGGACCAATAGGAAGTGAACTGGGGTGTCTGGGTGGCTTATTTGTTTCAGCATCTGCCTTCAGCTCAGGTCATGATACTAAGGTCCTGGGACTGACCCCAGCAACAGACAATGGCTCCCTGCTCAGTGGGGAGTCTGCTTCTCCCTCTGCTCCTCTCCTTGTCCCTGCTTTTGCTCTCTTGCATGCTCTTTCTATCTCAAATAAATGAATAAAATCTTAAAAAATAGAAAGTGGACTGAGTATCCTGATGAGAGGTAGGAGAATCCAGATTTTCCTATTCATCCCCTTTCACTGAGTTCTTATGAGGTTTGAATGGATTAATACTCTCTAAGCAGATTTATGAAGTTTGAGCCCAAACCCATTTTTTCTACCCCTATATTTGAAATTTTTATAGCCAATGTGGAATACTTCTGTCTCTCAAAAATGATGTCCAAATTTATAGCTCTTTTGCTGCATACGCACCCCAATCCACCTTATTTTCATCTACCTATATTTACCTCCCTTTGAGAATAATCTCATCTAAGAGACTCTTTTCAAACCCTCTGGCTACAATGATTCTACCATCCTGGAACTCATGGACTGATCATGAAGTCCCTTATGCTGCTGTGTACCCAGACTCACCTTCTGATTATAATACCTCTGAAGCAAGGCCATACTTTATATTCTCAAACCTGTATAGTGTCAAAGGCTGGTGACATCATGCAGCAGTTGAAGACTCAAAATGGCTCAAAACTGGATTTCAGGGGTGCCTGGGTGGCGCAGTTGATTGAGTGTCTGACTCTTGATTTTATTCAGGTCATGGTTTCAGGATCTGAGATGGAGCCTCAGTGTTAGGCTCCACATTCAGTGTAGACTCTGCTTAGGATTCTCTCTCCCTCTCCCTCTGCCCCTGCCCCCACTCACACTCCTTCTCTTAAATAAATAAATAAACTTAAAAACAACAAAAACAACAAAAATAAACCCTCAAAATATACCTGGATTTTGAAGCATGTGTGTGTGGGGTGGTCCCAAAGGGAGAGATGGGTTTATTTTATGCAATTACAATGGATTCAAGTCACAGTATTTTTCTCTTGAAATAACTTTAATATTTTCTCTATAGGCCTGTTCTCCTGAGCTTTTTGTTCCTTGAGGGAATTGGCTCCAATGTACACGAGAATCCTTTAGAAAAACCTTTGCTTTGTGTTGGGTAGATTGAGTCAACTAATGCCTTTTTTGGAGTGCCCAGGTTTCAAGATGGTATCACTGTATTGTGTATCTCCCTAGACACCTGGAGAAGCTGAGAAGAATGAGCAGTCTATTTTTGTAGGGTAATTGGTTTTTATAGCAAGGAATGCTACTTTCATAATTCACTATGACATAGACAGGCAATGGATCTAGGACATGTTTCTTTGATAGGTACATTAAGTTATTTCCTAAGCTGCCTTTAGAAGTTTAGATAACAAAAAATGCATTCAGATGCCTGGAAAGCATCATCTCTAAGATTACCATGAAGAATAATTTGGTATGAGTCAAATGCTGTCTGTGTCTTTTGGTTTAACTGACCTAACTTGAATGTACATGTTTATTGAATTTTGTTTTTGGCATAGGCATAGTGAAATGTATTGAAGGATTTATGGCTCATAGGATGTTAGTATTAAGAGGTTTGGATCTCTGGTTCTTAATTTATTCCTTTTCCTTACATTGGGTTTTATAAGTCGAAAGCAAACCTCTGAATCCACTGACCTGAAGTCCATGCTGCTCATGCCAAAAGTCACAGGCATACCTAGGATCATGATTTTTTTATCTTAGAATTTTTGGATTAGATAAATTTTTGGATTGGGAAAAATAAATTAATATGCATTTTGACAGTCATGAACTATTGTTTTCATATACATCTTCCTTGAGTAAAAAGCAAATACAAATATCGATGAGCTATGATGAGTTTGTATGCTTAGAAAATACCAAATTCTTGAATATCTTACAACTAAGGTACATTTTTTTTTTTTTTTTGGCTAATCTTGGATTCCACCCCTCCAGACCTTTCCTTCCAAGCTCCTTTGCCTATGGGACCATAGGATGTCAGTAGATGTTTTTTTAAGATTTTATTTATTTATTTGACAGAGAGAGAGAGATCACAAGTAGGCAGAGAGGCAGGCAGAGAGAGAGGGAAGCAGGATCCCTGCTGAGCAGAGAGCCTGATGTGGGGCTCCATCCCAGGACTCTGGGATCATGACCTGAGCTGAAGGCAGAGGCTTTAACCCACTGAGCCACCCAGGCGCCCCGAATGTCAGTAGACTTTAGCTTCATGACTTTCTTGTTAAGCTAAAACCTTTTCAGTCTTTCTTACCAGGGGAAAGTGTTTTTAGATTTCTGTCATACTTCTATTGCACAGCCCAATGGTATTTTTGTGTAATTGTGCTGTTGGAATCATTATGATTATTTCAAAATCCAAAACATGTTCCTCCCTTCCTGAATTTCCCATTTTTGGAATCCTAACCTCATTTCTCTTTCCTCTCACTTCTCATTCATTCATTCATTCATTCATTCATTTCTTCCTCCTTCTCCTCCTCCTCCTCTCCTCCCTCACCCTCTCCCCCTTCTCCTTCCCCTCTTTCCTTCCTCCAACTCCCTCTCCTTCCCTTTCCCTTCTTCCCCCTCTCCCTCCTCCTCCTCTTCCTCCTCCTTCTTCTTCCTCTTCTTCTTCCTCCTCCTCCTCCCCCTTCTCCTCTTCTTCTTTGTTAAAGAGTTTTATTTTGAAATACAGATTCACAAGAAGTTGCAAAGATATACAGAGTCTCATATCCCTTCCCTCAGGGTTCCCCAACAGTATATCTTACCAAATACAACACAACATCAAATCTGGAAAACTGGTAATGATGTGATGTGTGTGTTTTGTTCTATAACATTTAACTTTGTGTGTAGATAGCTTTGTTTAACCCATGCGACAATCAGGCTGCAGAACTCTTCCATCTCTACATGGATGTACCCATGTTATACTTTTACAGTTACACTGTCCCTCTCCCTCCCTTTCCTAATCCCAGGAAATCAATAACCTGTTCTCCATCTCTATCATTTCACCATTTTGAGAATGTTATATAAATGTCATAATGATAGAATTCTGAATTTTTGAGATTGGCTCTTTTTAACTCAAAGTAATGACCTGGAGAACCTTTCAAACTGTGTGTGTATTATATTTCTTTCCACTCTTTCTTACTGAAGAGTCTTCCATGGTATGATGTACCAAGATTGTTGAGCCATTTACATATTGTAGGGTATTTTGGTTGTTTCATATGTCTGGCCATTATGATTGAAGCTTCTGTGAACAAAATTACACAGGTTTTTATGTGGAGAAAGTTTTCATTTCTCTGGGATAAATGTAAAGGTGTATCCTTTTCATCCTTAAATTATTGCTTTTCTTTCCCAGCTCCTATTAATACTTAATTAGTTATAACACTTACTGATATTTAAGAACTAGTATCTTTTTTTTTTCAAGATTTTATTCATTTATTTGACAGACAGAAATCACAAGTAGGCAGAGAGGCAGGCAGAGAGAGAGGAAGGGAAGCAGGCTCCCCGCTGAACAGAGAGCCAGACGCGGGGCTCGATCCCAGGACCCCGGGATCATGACCTGGGCCAAAGGCAGAGGCTTAACCCACCAAGCCACCCAGGTGCTCCAAGAACTAGTATCTTTTTGATAAACTAAAAAATTTGATGGAGTTTGATGAGGTTAGTGGTTATATAAACTAATGACAGGAGGATCATAGATGTTTGGGATAAGGTGTCACTGAGGAGTTTCAGCAGAAGATTTTGAACCCTGGTCAAAGCCATCTTCCCTTGTTTGAGCTTGCTCTTCTTAGACATCACAGGTCTATCTTTTAGATGACATGACTGAATATTTATCTAAAATTTAAAGGAATTGGTGGAGAAGTTACATTCCAAATACCCTTTGCCTAGAGTGAGAGAAGGTGTTTGCCTAACTTTATCAAATTCACACAATACTTTTTTTCCATAAAATATTTCTTTAAGTATACTTTGTACAGTGTAGGGATTTTTAGAAATGTAATCTGGCACAGTTGGAGGACAGGTCTCAGATAATCCCCAATGTTCTCTTCTGGGTTAAAATTCTATGATTCTCTTAAAAATTTCTGTTTCTGTGGAAGAAATTAAAGAGCGCTGTGAGGTTTGGTGACTTACTCTATTGCACAAATAGTTTGCAACTGGATTGCATGACCATCAGATATAGACTTCAAGAGAGTTGGGTGTCAGTTTATCACTTTTAACTGAAAAAAAAAAGAAGTTAAACTCATTTAAAAAATAATTTACGTACAAGTTGATTGTAAAGAAAAGTCTTTCTCTTTTTCATTGCAGATTAAATCAGAGAATGGATTATGGAAATCAGACTTTGGTGACTGAATTTTTTTTCGTGGGCTTAACAAATCACTTCCAGCATCAGGTTGTTCTCTTTTTGATATTTCTCTTGGTTTATCTTGTCACTCTTCTGGGAAACGTGGGGATGATCACCCTCATTTGGATGGATCCCCGACTCAACACTCCTATGTATTTTTTTCTCAGCCACTTGTCTTTTGTGGATATCTGCTCCTCTTCAGTCATTGGTCCTAAGATGTTGACTGATATCTTTGTGGAGAAAAAAGTAATTTCTTTCTTGGGTTGTGCTGCTCAGATCTGTTTTTTTGGTCAGTTTGTAGTGACTGAATGTTTTCTCCTGGCCTCCATGGCATATGACCGGTATATGGCCATCTGTAAGCCCTTGATGTATGCTCTCATTATGTCCCAGCGTGTCTTTGTGCAGCTGGTGGTAGGACCTCATGCAATGGGTCTTATGAGCACTATGACCCACACGACTTTCACCTTTCACCTACCTTACTGTGGTCCAAATATCATCAATCACTTCTTCTGTGACCTTCTTCCTGTTCTGTCCCTGGCATATGCAGACACCCAGGTCAATCAGTTTGTACTTTTCATCTTGGCTGGAGCTCTAGGAGTTGTTAGTGGTGTGATCATCCTGGTTTCCTACATTTATATCGTCATTGCTATCCTGAGGATCCGCTCTGCTGAGGGGAGGCGCAAAGCCTTCTCCACCTGCTCTTCACAACTGACAGCTGTCTCCATCCTGTATGGGACACTCTTCTTCATTTATGTACGCCCTAGTTCTAGTTTCTCCCTGGACATCAATAAAGTGGTTTCTGTGTTCTACACAGCTGCGATTCCCATGTTGAACCCACTTATCTACAGCCTGAGAAACAGGGAGGTCAAGGATTCATTCAAAAGGAGGTTTGAGAAGAAGCAGTTTCTTATGAGTGGGTAAACTAGATTCCATTTGTACTACAGATTGAGAGGTGATATTTACACAAGATGCACAAGCATGGACTGAGTGATGGGAGTGCAAATTTTATGTTGAGCTTCACTCTTTATTATTGTGTGTCACTGAAGTCCTATAACATCTTTAGGTTACAATCTTCTCATTGGAATTTTCTCATTTCTTGATTAACAGTATTGAGATTTAGAGCTTTAAAATGTAGTGAGTGGCTTAGAGAATCCCAAAGATTTAGAATAGTCTTAAGATTTTGTAATGGGAAATGAGAGGTGCTTTGTTATGTATGAGAAAAGTGGAAAAATATTAACCAATGAGCTTAACAGTACCTCTGTTTTGCTTTACAAGATGTCGAGATCTTGAAATTCCTTGCAAGTTTACCTTTTTTTCTTTTTTTCTTTTTTTTTTTTAATATTTTATTTATTTACCTGACAGTGAGAGAGGGAGCACAAGCAGGGGGAGTCGGAGAGGGAGAAGCAGGCTCCCCGATGAGCAAGGAACCCAATGAGGGGCTCAATCCCAGGACTCAGGGATCATGACCTGAGCTGAAGGCAGATC
Organism: Enhydra lutris kenyoni; assembly: GCF_002288905.1. Classification (NCBI taxonomy): domain Eukaryota; kingdom Metazoa; phylum Chordata; class Mammalia; order Carnivora; family Mustelidae; genus Enhydra; species Enhydra lutris. Next base: position 13,577,687 of record NW_019154106.1, on the reverse strand, counting down.
CCTAATGACTGAGCCACCCAAGCACCCCCCTTTTATTCTTTTTAATAAAAATATTATAAAGGGTATTTTTCTGGTCATATGTAACAATTGCACTCTCTAATAACACCTGCACGTTTGGAGTAGACATTTGACAAAGGTCTTGTATGTCTGTTCTGCTGTTTTGCTACTCGAGTAACTACTTGTTGAGATTTTGCCACTCTAATCATGTAATTCATGCATATAAAATGCAGAATGCATCGCAGTTCTTTTTTTCCCACATTCATGTAACTTTTATTACTTTAGCATACTGTTATTTATGTACTTATAATTGTTTTTTATATTTTTAAATGTATTTAAAAAATAAGGTAGTTATTACCATTGTTGGTTATTGATTTTTATGTCATCAGCAGGGAATTAATTTCCACTTTATAGATGACAAGACTGATAGTTTAGAATACTCAATGAATTGCCCATGACCTCATAATGTGTTCCTGCATTTTTTTCTCCAGATGCAATATTCTCTCAATTATCCATTTTTTTTTAAATACAGCAAACAAATGCAAGAATGAGGGGATGGAACATTTGTCTTGTACAAATTGAAGATTCACACAGGATTTCTTTGCCTTCTCTTGAAGGTCTTCTTTAAATGGCATTTAATTTTAATTCATTCATGTTGAAGAATGTAAATATTAGCTTTTAATGCCTAGAATTATTTTTACATATTTATTCCTCAAGCTTTATGCCAGTGATAGTCTCCGTGTTCACTGCTGACTCAGGACAAAATCCAGAAAGATGCCCTTTAATTAAGAATGAGGGGCACCTGGGTGGCTCAGTGGGTTAAAGCCTCTGCCTTCGGCTCAGGTCATGATCCCAAGGTCCTGGGATCAAGCCCCATGTTGGGCTCTCTGCTCAGCAGGGAGCCTGCTTCCCTTCCTCTCTCTGCCTACTTGTGATCTGTCTGTCAAATAAATAAACAAAATCTTAAAAAAAAAAGAATGAATGGGAGTCAATGAATGATGCAACAGTTAATTAACAAGTTGTTACATATGCCTCTTATGTGCCTACCACTTTATTGGGAGCTGTTCATAAGCAAAAAGTCCTCATGGAAGTTATAGGCTAGTGAACAAATAAAGACTAAAAATTAAGTACATAAACATGGTGATTTCTATGATTTCTATGAAATCCAGGAGCCAAGATAGAGTATTAAGGTATCTTTAGAAAAGGTGATAGAGAAAACCCTCTGCAAAGGGTAGTGTCTGGGAAATTGGTACACATTCTGTTTTAGGTTATGTTTTCCACAGAGTATGGATGCTATGATTTGGCTCATTAAAAGAAAAGAACCTTGTTCAAATAAGTATTTGAATTTTCCAAAGTAGAGGGCAAAGATTTAACGCTGATTTGTTCTGATTCTCAAGATATTTTTCTTCATTCCAGTATGATATGCATTTGTTCTGATTCTCAAGATATTTTTCTTCATTCCAGTATGATATGCCCATTTGGGAATGGGCAAGTTTGAAAGAAGGAGGACATTACCTAATGCTTAATTGGGAGAAGGGATTTATTATGAGCCATATGAGCGCTGACAAAAACGATAACTTTGGAGAACAGATGAAAATACTTGTTATTTTTCACCAGGTGACTCCTTGCTGCATAAATCTGTAAGATCTTCCAGGCACTTTATGATGGATTAATTGTGGTCTATTTCGTACTCACTCCAGGCCTCCCTGTGCCATGAAAACAGAACCATGCAAAGAGCTGAGCTGATTGTCTTAGTAGCCTTGAGCAGTGTAGTCTGAATGCATTTTAGGGGAGGGAGCAGCAGACTGCTTAGGCCACACTCCCCTTCAGTGGGAAATCCTCTGTGGGATTTCTTCAGTTATTCTTGGGGTTTTAAGTGGCCTTTCCACTTCCTGTTTCCTCATCCTGGGGCAGTGCTGCAGGTCAGCCCTTACTGCCTCTGAGTCTCTGCTCAAATATGATGCCATCCGAGAGGTCCTCTGGACCTCTTTACCTAAAATAATTCTCTGGTCGTATTACATTCCAACAATTTCCCTTCTTTCTTTATTAATTTTTGAAGTACTTATAAATATTCAAATGTGATCTATTTATATGTTTCATTATTTTTTTGTCCTTCCCTGTAGAAGGGGGATTCATGTTAGAAGGATGCTTATGTTCACTCCTTTGTCCATGATGCTACAGCCTGGCACATAGTAGGTGCTCAATGTATATTTATAGATTGAACAATACATTTATGGTTAAGATGCCATTCCTTATTTCTTGATGTTATAGATCAGCAGACATATATTCAGGTGTCTGCTCTGGCTGTGTTTCCTTGGAAGAAGGGCTGTCTGCAAGATAAAAAATGTTTCATAATTGGAAATATGCATACAGATACATATGGGTGACTTAACATGAAATTTGGCATGCAATAGTAATAAGAATGCTAACTTTTTAGAACATATTTTTAAAAAATAACTTTATTCTGTTTTTCACTGTATGGCTATTGTAGTGATTTGATTTCAGTGTGATATTTTGGTGAAACATAGTATTTTGCAAGATTTTCCTATAATACACAGTTGTTTCTCACAGACATCCATGTACTTCTTTTATGTGTACAACAGTAAATACCTATTTTCCTTATGGAGATTTTTCCCTTATCTGTGGACAAGAATCTTGATAGGATTGTAATGGAGCTGCAGACTTCCCACAGCAAGTTATAGGCATATGACCTAAACTTGAACTATTTTCCCTGGAGTTTGAGTTGTAAGGAGGATAACACAATGATTGGAGATCATTTATTCCAGCCAAGATCCCCCAGCAGACACAGTCTCTGCTATAGGGCACCTAGAACTGTCCTGACTCTTGTCCAGTTATCCTCTGGGCTACCTAATATTCTCCTGGTGAATTTCCTGTGTCTGTTGCTTGCAACTGATAAATAGTTTAAATTTTCTTTGCCTACAAAGTATTCAATATTTATTGTCCTCTTCTGTAATAATCCCTCCAATCAAATTAGCATTGATTAATTAGGAGGTATCAGGAGAGGGGAATAGATTAAATTGGGATTGTTACTTCTATTTGAACATGAGTCTATGATTTCAGGCATGCTTAAATGATCCTGTTTTGTTAATCAGCACAATTCCACTGGCGGAATAATCCTGTTAATAATTATCCATGATTGAACTTCCACAGTGTCTGAAGAAACATACTGTGTGCTTTCCAGAATTGTCATCTCTGATCTTTCTATTATCATAGATATACATGTATACATGTATACATAGATATACAAGTAAAATACTGCTATTTCCATCATAAGGATGAACAGGCTCATGCAGTCATTTTCCACTGCTGCATAAGAAATTGTCACATAGCTGGAAAGTTATAACCACCTAAATTGACTGCCTCACAGTTTCCCTGAGTCTCAAGTCCAGGTCCATCATGGACTGTTTCTCTGCTCAGACTCGTACAAGGCTGATATGAACTTGTTGCCAGGGCTCAGCTCCCAACTAGAGGCTCCAGGGAAGGCTCATTCCAAGCTCACTGGTGTATTTGAGAAAACTCAGTTCCTTATGGTTGTAGGACTGTGGTGACTGTTCCCCAGTGGTGGTCAGCTGGAACCACTTTCAGCATCTTAGGGTTGCTCACTGCCTTTTGTCGTGGCCCCTACGGCTTCGGACCAGCAGTGACTTGTCTAGCTCTCCGTATATTTCCAACCTCTCTGACTCTTCTGCTCTGAGCTGGAGAAATCTTGGGACCCACTGGTTCATCCAGGGTCATGTCTTTCAGAAGTTTAACTGTGTCATATAATATAACATAATCATATGAGTGGCACTTCATATTCAGAGAGTCCTGGGATTAGGGCAAAGATTAGGGATCTTTACAGGAACATTATAGGAATTTTGCCACTCACACTGATGCTCACAGAATAAACGTCTACCCTAAAGAAAAAATAGTAGTCTGTGAGGGGGAAGAATTGACCTTGAGGTTGTCCTTCTTACTTCATGATGTGTGTGTGTGTGTGTGTGTGTGTGTGTGTTTTCTTTCTTGGGCCTGCACTTTTGTAATTTTTTCTGTTTGTTTCACATTAAAACAATTTTTTAAAGTACTCATTTGTACAGAATATTTATCCTTTTTTAATATTTGTTTGAGAGAGAGAGAGAAAAAGGGAGAGAGTACAATCAGTGGGAACAGCAGAGGGAGAGGGAGAAGCAGGCTTCCTGCTGACTAGGGATCTGGACTCGGGGCTTGATCCCAGGGTCCTGGGATCATGACCTGAGCCAAAGGCAGATGCTTAAAGCCACCCAGGTGTCTCAGAATATTTATCCTTTAACAATAATGTTGCTTCATACATTTGCTGAGGATCTGCTATGACATAGACACTGTGCCAAGTGTTCAATAAATATCTCATGGAATATTTTAATTCCATTCATGGTTGCTTTCTTAGATCTACATTAGAGCTGGAGAAACAAGGCCTGAGAGGTTGAGCCACATGCCTTAGGTAAGGAATCTTAATGAACCGAAGAGGTGGTGTTTGGTCCCACTGTGAGTCCTCCAAAGCCTGGGTCTTCTCATATAGCCATAGTAAGATTATTCACTAGGATGGGATTTATTGTGGTTTTCTCCTTCAGAATTTTTCCATAACCATTTATTCTTCCAGACAAAGATGAAGACAAGGTGATTTAAAAAGTTATATTATTCTGATAAGATTTTGTAAAACTATACAGTCAAAAAAGTTGCCGTTGAAAGGTATCAACGATAATCACTTCTTTGGAATCATGCAGTGTACTTGAAATGACAGCTTTTGAAAATAGGTTCTGATAAACACTTTCAGAAAATTTTAGTGTATTTTTGTTTGGAAATACAGATACACTGTGAGTGGCTTTGTTGACAACTGGTTTCTTCCTGTATGAGTACCATTCTCATGTACATGATGACTCCAAACATAGAGGTGTACATCTATAAGGACTTTAATAATGCCTGTTGAATCTTAAAATATGATAATTGCCCTAGCACAGTTTTGTAAGCAAAGGAAAGAAAGTAAAAACAAAGAATGATATGACATGGTGGCATTTCTAAGTACCGTGTGGAAAATAAGTGGATATTACCACATTACACAACATACACTGAGATGAACTCCTGCTTGTTGGGAGATCAGAATGTGAAAGGCAAAGAAATAAAACAAAAGACAATTACAGAGAATATCTTTATGAGCTTGTGAGAGGACATTGTGGCAAGGAGATTTTCTTTGTTCAACTAACTACAGAAAATCAAGTGTGGGGCACCTGGGTGGCTCAGTCAGTTAAGCATCTGACTCTTGGTTTTGGTTCAGGTGATGAACTCAGGGTTGTGAGATCAAGCCCAGTGATAGGCTTGCCCCTGGCCTTGGAGCCTATGTAGAATCATCTCTCTCCCTCCCACTCTGTCCCTTTCCTAACCAATCTGCTTTCTCTCTTAAAGACAAAAAACTAAAAGCAAACCCTAAACATGAAGGAGAATAATATTCTCCTGACTCCATTAAAAACCAGGAACTTGGGTCCATCAAAAGGCACTATTAAGACCATAAGTATTCAAGCCATTGGATGTGAAATGTACAAACATGACTTATCTCTGAAGTATATGAATGCCTATTAAGAATAATAAAGATAGAGACAGCCCAGTGATCGAAAAAGGTCAATACACTTGGGCACTGCAGTGATTGAACCTCACTAGAATTCAGGAAAATGACAATTAGATGTGCAATTAGATACCACTATGCACTCAACATAATGGCTAAATTACAAAATTGGCTCCCATACATCATATGGAAGTGTGGTGCTACCACTTTGGAAAACTTGCATTATCACTCGGTTTGAAAAACCATCTAATTGTTGACCGACACTGCCTCAGTGCTCCTCTCTGAACTTGGCTAACCTTGAGACAGGTTTCTTCCTGACAGTAGGCCCATGACCTCTTTGTGCATGTAGTTCGGAAAACTTACAACTGCAGAGTCTTTCTTTGTCCCTTTGAGGTGTGAATCTTCTTCCAGTCTCTTACAATTTCAACCCAGACAGATCCTTCTTAAGGACCCAGGAGACATCTATGATCTCTCTACCTCTGTCGGAATCTCTCTACCTCTGTAGGAGACAAACAATGAAAAACGCAAGTAGAAAATATAGATGGTCCAATCACATTGACCAACCCATCACCTACAATCCTCCAACACTTCTTTCCTATCCTACCTCATCTCAACACTTAAAACAGTTCTTTTTTTTTTTTTAATGACGAGGTGAGTTCAGCTTCTCTCTCTCTCTTTTTTTAAATTTATTTTCAGCATAACAGTATTCATTGTTTTTGTACCACAACCAGTGTTCTATGCAATCCATGCCCTCTCCAATACCCACCACCTGGTTCCCCCAACCTCCCACCCCCTACCCTTTCAAACCTTCAGATTGTTTTTTAGAGTCCATAATCTCTCATGGTTCACCTCCCCTTCCAATTTCCCCCAACTCCCTTCTCCTCTCTAACTCCCCTTGTCCTCCATGCTATTTGTTAGGCTCCACAAA
>NW_019154106.1:13543426-13566169 GCF_002288905.1 Enhydra lutris kenyoni | reverse complement strand
TTTGATCTTGATGAAGTCCCAAAAGTTTATTTTGGCTTTTGTTTCCTTTGCCTTTGGAGACATATCTTGAAAGAATTTGCTGTGGCTGATATCAAAGAGGTTACTGCCTATGTTCTCCTCTAGGATTCTGATGGATTCCTGTCTCACGTTGAGGTCTTCCACATTTCTAATTACTAAAATGTGAATGTTTTATTTGATATCTGATATGGTTAATCTCCATAATTATCTTTCTAATTATTCTTGCCTGGTGTGAATTTCCTATACAAGAAAGCTGAAAACTGAAATTTGAAATGCTAAATGTATCATGCACAAATTCCCAAACCATTCATCCATTTCTAGGTATTTCTTTCTGTTACATCATTTTTTTTTCTATTCTACTAGTATGACAGCTAGGTGTCATGGAAGGAATTCATTTGTATGGTATAGAGTATCTTCTTTCATTCTCTACATTTTTACATTTCTTGTTTCTGCTATGTAAGATCAACAGAACCTAATTAGTCTCACTTACAAGGCCTAATCATTCAAGAACTCAAAGACAACACAATACAACAACTGAAAAGTATGAGAACCAGAGAATTTCTGGGGCTAAATGACCATTTAAATGCTATATTTCAAAATACTGATAAAAAAAACCACACACACAATAATCTTGGAATGATGACCCAGAAAATTTTCCCATTTGTTCCCTTGTTGTCACAGCAATGAAGGGAAAAGAAGTGGAAGGGGATCGCATAAATATTTAAGAGGAAAATGGTGGATTATATTTTGACTCCATATGTACTCTTGTATTCATTTATTTAATGCATCAGTACTTTTATAAAGCAGTGTTCCAGGTGCTTCAGACACATCAGTGAGCAAAACAGTAAAATTTTAAAAAAAGAAAAAGAAAATCTTTGATGTGATTAAAAATCTCAGTGTCACTGCCATGAAAATACTTTGGGCTCCGTGTATATTCCATGTGTCAGCCCAAGTGTCAGGGTTTATAAATGATATGATCAGCCTCCTAAGAAAGAGAACAGCTAAACTCTTCAACAACAATCACATGAGCTTGTTTGGGGCCTGGTCAAATGGGTAGGTTAGATAAACTTTATAGCATGGGTTTTCCTGCTATGGAATTCATATTCCAGAATATGCCTCCTCCTCTTCCCTGAGAAACCATTATTTGACTCAACAAACTTAAGAGTCTGTAAGTAAATTTGGCGTTCTACATTTATTATCATTTCAAGAACCACAAGAAAATACCAAGTCACAGGGATGACCCTGATGTGGAGAAAAGCAAGAAACTGAGTTAAAAACTATATTAAAGTATTAAACAGTTCTTCTGAGACTTAGCCAGCCTACAAATCCACAGGTGCTAATGCAAGCAGCCACACCACGTGAGCGACTTTTAAAAGGATGCCAGCTTCAGTGAAGAAGGACCCCATAATTGGGGGCACCTGAGTGGCTCAGTCAGTCAGGTTTCTGCCTTCGACTCGGGTCATGATCTCAGGGTCTTGGGGTCAAGCCCAGCACCAGGGTCTCTGCTCAGCAGAAAGTCTGCTTCTCCCTCTCCCTCTCTGTGTTCTCTCTCTCTCTCTCTCTCTCTCTCATTCTCACTCTCTCACAAATAAATAAATAAATAAATAAAGTCAGTCTTTTTTTAATAAGAATTGAAGTCCAGTTGTGGATCATTTCCTAAGAAAACATGGGTTCTACCCAATATACATAAAATGGCCAAAAAAAAAGTTTTCTCATAAGAAGATAGAAGATGGTGTAACATTAAGAACGAAAATAGAGCCAATGATTTTTGCTACTTGTGAGGACTCAGTTTAGATGTGATATATTCCCTCAAAAATCAAGGGCAATCTATATCATTTCTCATACACTAATGCCATGAGAAAGAAAAGAAAAGGAAAGGAAGGGAACAGAGGGAGAAGGGGAAGAGGAATGGGGAAGAGAATAAACGTTGCTTGAGAAGCGGAGCAGCCATGGCTGGCATTTGAAGAGTGGAAGAAAGGACAAACAATTTATTCTCAAAGCCCATGTAATAGCAGAGTAGGTACCTAGTACCATAACAGGTAGAGTAGCAGAAATAAAAACTGTCAGGAACATGTGTAACCCATAAACGAGAAGCCCTTGCAGGCAGAGAAAATGCACATTAGTAATCCTGGGAAGTGATCCTTCCCATGAGGTGTGATGTGGGTCTTCCATTGGCTTGGGTTGAAAAATCATCAAGGGCACCAGAATTCTCTTGTAAGATGAATAAGGTCTGAGGATATAATGGAAAACATGCTGACTGTGGTTGACAGCACTGTACTGTATAACTGAAATTTGCAAAGAGAGTAGAATTTAAATGCTCTGACCAACTCCCAAAGAAGATAACTATATGAGATGATGTACATGTGAATTAACTAGATGGGGAGAGTCCAGTCACAGTGTATACATATATCAAATCATCCCATTGTGCAATTTAAATATCTTACAATTATGTTTGTCAATCTTGCTCAATAAAGCTGGGGAAAAAATAAAAATGAAATAAAGAAAAGACATCAATGAGCAGAAGAAGAGTGGAAGAAATAATAGTGAGGTTACCCACCCATAACATGAGACAGACTTTTTTCTCATACTTGAAAGCCACACCATCTGACTATTGAATAAATATCAAACATACACTATGTCCAAATAGTGGTTGGCTATCAGTTTAATAAAATAACATGCACACATGGATCTTTCATTTTAACAAGGGAAGATAATAAATGATAAATTTAAAAATCAATTAATTTTCCCTTCCCCTATGTCATCTGTTTTGTTTCTTAAGTTTCACATGTGAGTGAAATCATATGGAATTTGTCTATCTCTGACTGACTTATTTTGTTTAGCCTAATGCACTCTAGCTCCATCTACTTCATTGCAATGGCAAGATTCCATTATTTTTGATGGCTGAGTGATATTCCATTGTGTGTGTGTTTGTGTATGTGAAAGTGTGTGTGTACCACATTTTCTTTATCCATTTATTCATTGATCAATGAACATTTGGGCTCTCTGCATAGTTTGGCTATTGTTGATAATGCTGCTATGAATGTCAGCGTGCATGTGTCACTTTGAATCAGTATTCTTGCATTCTTTGGGTAAATACCAAGTAGTGCAATCGCTGGGTAGTAGGTTGTATATGTAGGTTTATATATTGTAATATGACTGCCATCTGTATGTCTTCTTTGGAAAAATGTCTATTCATGTCGTCTGTCCATTTCTTAACTGAATTATTTGTTTTTTGTGTGTTGAGTTTAAGAAGTTCTTTATAGATTTTGGATACTAACCCTTTATCAAATATGTTATTTGCAAATATCTTTTCCCATTCCATAGGTTGCCTTTTATTTTTTTTGTTTAAATTCATCTAACCAACATATAGTACATTAGTTTCAGATGTAGAGTTCAATAATTCATCAGTTGCATGTAATACCCAGTGTTCATCACATCACGTGCCCTCCTTAATGCTCATCACCCAGTTATCCCATCCCCCACCCACCACCCCTCCAGGGACCCTCAGTTTGTTTTCTATAGTTAAGATTCTCATGTTTTTTCTCCCTCTCTGATGACTTCCCATTTGGTTATCTCTCCCTTCGCCTACAGTCCTCTGCTCTGTTTCATATGTTCCATGTATGAAAGAAACCATATGGTAATTGTCTTTCTCTGATTGACTTATTTCACTCAGCATAACACCCTTCAGTTCCAGCCACATTAGTGTAACTGTAAGTATTCATCCTTTCTGATGGCTGAGTAATATTCCACTTTATATATGAACCACATCTTTATCCATTTATCTATCATTGGACATCTTGGCTCTTTCCACAGTTTGTCTATTGTGGACAATGCTGCTATAAATTTTGGGATGCAGGTGCCCATTTAGATCACTATATTTATATCTTTGGAGTAAAATCTAGTAGTGCAATTGCTGGGTCATAGGGTAGCTCTGTTTAACTTTTTGAGGAACCTCCATGCTGTTTTCCAGAGTGACTCTGACAGCTTGCATTCCCATCAACAGTGTAAAAGGGTTCCCCTTTCTTCACATCTTCACCAGCATTTGTTGTTTCCTGACTTGTTAATTTTAGCCATTCTGACTAGTGTGAGGTGATATCTCATTGTAGTTTTGATTTGTATTTTCCTGATGCCAAGGGATGTAGAGCATTTAAATCATGTATCTGTTGGCTATTTGTATGTCTTCTTTGAAGAAGTTTCTGTTCATGTCTTCTGTCCATTTCTTGACTGGATTGTTCACTTTTTGGGTGTTTAGTTTGATAAGTTATTTATAGATATTGGATATTAGCCCTTTATCTAATATGTCATTTGCAAATATCTTGTCCCATTCCATAGGCTTCCTTTTACTTTTGTTAACTCTTTTATTTGCTCTCAGAAGCTTCCTTTGATGAAGTCCCAACAGTTCATATTTGCTTTTGTTTCCTTTGCCCTTGGAGACATGTCTAGCAAGAAGTTGCTGCAGTCAAGGTCAAAGAAGTTGCCACATGTGTCCTCCTCTAGGATTTTGATGGATTCCTGTCTCACATTTAGGTCTTTCATCCATTTTGAGTTTATCTTTCTGTATGGTGTTTTTATCTTCATGAGGTCCCCTAGTTCATTTTTGCTTTTGTATCCCTTGCCTCCAAGCAACATGTCTAATAAGAAATAACTACAGCTAACATCAAAGAGGTTGCCACCTGTGTTCTCTAGGATTTTGATGGTTTCCTGCCTCACATTTAGGTCATCCATTTTGAATTTGAAACAAAGCCTTAGAAACTTTTAACTATAAAGAACAAAAAAAAAAACAAAAACAAATTGATGGTTATCAGAGGGGAGGTAGGTGGGTGAAGGGCTAAATGTTGATGGGTATTGAGGAGGGTACTTATTGTGAGGAGCACAAGGTGTTGTATGTAAGTGATGAATCAGTAAATTCTACTCTTGAAACCAATATTATGCTATATGTTAGCTAACTACAATTTAAATAAAAACTTGAAATAAAAATAAATTTAAAATAATCCATTAAAATGTATTATTGGTTGGAAGGTGAAAAGTGTGATCAATAACAGAAAAAGTTAGCTCAGAGTAAAGGAAATCTAAGTCCCCTGATGGGGTAGTGATGATAACAAATTCAATATTCAATAAGTTAGAGTAAATATCATTGAGAAAATGAACTTCAAGCCAAGGCAGAAAGGTCTGGAAGACCCCCAGGCACATATTGGAAGATGAGAGATCTCAGTCAGAGAGAACATTATTGCAAAAGCCATGAAGGGACTTCAGGTTCCCAGTTCTTCAGGTAAGAATTTTGGAAGTCACCAATCTGTCCTAATAAGTAAAAAGCTAAAGATACTGAAGAATCAATATAACTCTTCTTGGATCTATAAGAGATGGGACGACACAGGGCAAACCACTGTCCCCAACAGCGGAGAAATGGACAGGTGAAAACAGAGAGTCACAGCTTACTCACAAGAGGAAATTTCCATGGGAACCAGTGCCTTGACAGGAAAACCTGAACTGAAAAAATAGAGTGAGATTTACCTCCAGGAGTTCAACCAGGTAACCACAGTAAATATAAGAGAAAAATCCTCTTTTGCTTCCATCAGGGGAGAAGAGGAAGCATTCTGAAATCCATCAGAAAGCTATGTACTTCTTAATAAAGCCTGCCCTCAGGAGAAACTAGTTAACTGGTTAACCATGCAAAACCCTGCTGGGGGTCCTCTCAGAGCCTATTCATCTGGGGGGAAGAGAAATGGCCTTCTACCTGGAAGAAAGAAATAACCTACTCCAGTCCACTCTGGTCATCCTATCCCAACTTACAAGGAAGAAAAAACAAAACTGAGAAACACTTTTGAAGTTCACAGTCCAGAGGCATAGTTCCACCAAAACCTGATACCTAATCAAAGGATTATAGAATGTTTCCAGTCATCCACACCTTGCAACCAACTTGGTAAAGGTCTGTTTATAGCAGCCCCTCTTACCCGGAATACCATGTCTGACTATAAAGAAAAAATCAAAAGGCACATATAGAAAGGCAAAAACATGATCCAAAGAGACAGAGCAAACATTAGAATCAGGCATGATAGAGACGTAGGAATATCAGACCAAGAATTTAAATCAACTATGGTTAAAATTCTGGAGATCAAAAACACTGTAACCAAAATATAGGATGTCTTTGATGGGCTCATTAGTAGACTGGACATGGTTGAGGAGAGAATCAATGAGCCTGAAGATATAGCAATAGAAACTTCAAAAACTGAAAAGCAAAGAAAACAAAGACAAAAAAAAAAAAAAGAGAGAGAGAGAGAGAAAGAAGAAGAATAGGGACAAATATCTAAATAAGGTCTGTGGGGCAACAACTGAAAAAGGAGTAACACATACATGATGGAAATATCTGAAGAAGAAAGAGAGGAATAGAAGAAACATTTAAGAGTTGTCAGGCTGGCTCAGTCAGCTGAGTGTCTGACTCTTCATATTGGCTCAGGTCATGATCTCAGGGTTGTGAGATCAAGTCCTGCATCAGGCTGCACACTCAGAAGGGAGTTTGCTTGAGATTCTCTTCCTCTTCCTCTCTCCCCCCAACTCTGTCTCTCTCTAAATAAAGAAATGAATAAATATTTTTTAAAAAAATAAATACTTTAAACAATGACTATTTTCCCCAAATTAAACTTAGGCACTAAACCACAGATCAGGGAGCTCAGAGAACACCAAGCAGAATGAAGGCCAGTAAAAACCACACGCAGGCATATAATTTTCAAAGTGCAGAAAATTAAAAATTAAAAAAGAAATCTTGAAAGAAGCCAGAGGCAAAATGCCTCATCTACAGAGGAACAAAGATAAAAATTATATCTGACTTCTCAGAAACCATGTGTGTTATGAAAATCAATGGCCTTCTGCCAGAAGCCAATATTACAAATCAGGAAATTGCAGTGAGTGGAGACCTAACTAACAGAGAGTTTCCCTCTGATATTGGGGCTTATTCAACTTTTCTTCACAAAATAGGGGGAAATACTTAAAGACTTTCAGGGTAAACAAACGAACAAACAAAAAATGCACCTGCATGTGAATTTCTGTCACTGCCCTATAGGGAGAATCAGTTGGGAACATTTCTTGCTAATAAAAACAAAACAAAATCTATTTTAAGATCCACTGCATTACACCTATAAAGTCTAAAAGAAAAGAATATGGTGCCATAAGAGCAAAACACAGAGGTACTCTAATTGACCCCATCTCTAATCACTCCCTTAGGGTGAGTCTCTGAGTGGCAGTAATATGTAAATGGTATATGAAAAACAAGTTGTTAATCCACGTGAATATAATAGAAAGAGATTCTAGGCAGAATACATTAGGAGATCAGAACAGCAATAACTTGAGCTAGAGGAAGACAGTTGGTTTGAATATATTTGCATATTCTTGGAGAAGGACCATAGAGCAATTCAAGAAATTTATAATTATCACTCGCTTCCTGCTGTTCTCCTCCCAATTCCCATTCAATAGAATGTGCATCATAAATGTGTAAGAAGCCATTAAAATGACAGAAAATACTTCCGCTCTCCTACTAGGAAATGACTATCTCAATAAGTGACAGATTTGAGACATGTTATGTAATGAAGATGCACAGTAGAGTCATTTTAAGGCAAAGTCTGACTGAGAAGAAACTGTTGATCTTTCTAGATAAAAATACATTTCCCTTTGGCACACCTAAACCCAAGTTTTAACAGTTCTTAGTAAGATGGCATTGGGAAAGTTCACAAAACTGACAATTAACAAAATGAATCGATCATAATCTTTAACCTAGCTATAGCTTACATTTGGAAATCTTGTACTACAGGTATATAAATACCGGATATAAATCCCAAATGTTGGGACCTCATTTGTAGGGGGTTAAAAGAAAACAAGTTGTGTCAGTAGGAGAAGCATCCATTCTACTAACTGTTGTGCTACAAAAAAATATAAAACGTAATTTAATGTGGATATATTTAAGATAATATTTAGTTTACTTTTCAAACTTCATCATTTGCATTGTATTGTTTTGAATTTAGCATTTTTTTTTATCATTTCAATGTTTTTAATAAGGAGAAAACTTACCACCTTGTATAAAAATTATAGACTCTCGGTGGAGGGGTGGGAGAAAATACTGATCTTTAGGGGGAAAAACTAAGAGATTGAAGCATAAAGTTACTAAGAATTTCTCCATTTTACTTAGGTTTTTTTTTTTAAGATTTTATTTATTTATTTGACAGAGATCACAAGTAGGCAGAGAGGCACATGGGTGGGGGGAAAGGCCACTGAGCAGAGAGCCCGATGTGGGGCTCCATTCCAGAACCCTGAGATCATGACCTGAGCCGAAGACAGAGGCTTAACCCACTGAGCCACCCAGGCACCCCATTTTACTTAGTTTTTGACAAGGATTTCATTCACCAGTACTTAAAAGTATTTCATGAAATCAGAGAATGTTAGAATGGAAACATAGCCTTACTAGAAGACATTGAGTCCATTTGCCCAAACTTACTTACTTACAGATATATTCATTGATTCATTCATTCATTCATTCAATTTTGACACAGATTACAGCTTTTTGAAAGTAAATTTTAGTTACAAAAGCAAACATTTGTTGTAAAACAAGTCCAACAACTCACATGAGCATGAAGCAACCCCCCTGCTTCTTATTTCCAAAGTCGCCCCACTGAAGTAACCAGTTTTTAACAGTTTGTGCGGGAACTGCACACTTCTCTCCATGACCATATACATAATACATACGCACATACCAATATATTTTTCCCATTAGGTAACTTTTACCTCCACCTTTTTTACTTTTTTTTTTTTTTTTTTTTAAACAAAGTGTTGGGGGAGGTTATCGAGATCTGAGCTCTGGTTGATCTGTGGGCTGGACCTGGGCAACTGGAGGCTTCTCTCCCTTCTCCTACCCTTGGAATGTGCACTCTGCCTACGTCCTCCGCCCCTAAGAGCTGTCCCAAGAACATAGCCTTGAGATAGTGATGTGTTCTTGGGACTCTCTATGTGTTTGAACCCTGGCAAGGCTTTTCTATGAACTTTGAAGATTTGACAAGCAGTAGCAGACATACATTCTTACTGCAGCACTCAGAACAGACTTATTTAAGCCACCTTGCCTGTTAAACCCTCCACCTACCGTTCTGAAGTAGCCTGCATTTTTCTTTGGTCTCACCCTACCCTTTGTGATGGGGGGGCCACTTACTGATTTCACTGGAGGCTCCTGAGGAAGTTGCAAACCAACACAAACTGTGATCTGCTTTACAGATTAAATTTTGGCTTGATTTTTTTTCCATCTGTCAATGATTTTATCGGGCAGTTTCCTCTAAACTAAAGCATGAATATCTAATTTCTTCTTTTTATAATTAGCTGTGCAACACTTCAAAGAAAGAATGTATGCTTCTCCTAATGATACAAACTAGTTTCTTTTTATTCCCCCTACAAAAGGTGCTGCAACATTTGTGTCTGGTATTTATTTTTCTGTAGCACAGATTTCCAAATGTAAAATAGCTAGGTCAAAGATTATGTGAATTTTAATAGAAATCATCAAATTACTTTCTGAAAATGTAGCTATTTTATGCTTAGCTATCATAGTTCAGTGTAAAATTGCTGTCTATATCCAGTGGTAACCTTACCAGCATTGCACATAATCATTTTAATGTTTGCTAATCTGATAAATGAAAAGAAGCTTTGCACTGTCATTTTGATTTCATTTACTTGAAAAATTGTGAAGTTGAGCAATTTTTTATGTATTTATATTTTTGGCCATTTGCATTTCCATTTGTGCCAATTGCTCATCCATCCTTCCAGTGGTCTATTTCTCTATTGTGTGTCATATATATGTACATATATGCTCAGCACTTTCCTACTGAGACACTAACTCATTGGAGTCACCCAATTTGCAAGTGTTCTCTCACTTTCCATTGTTCAACTTTTAACAAGGTCTATGAAGCCTTTATTTTTTTTTTTAATTTCTTTTCAGTGTAACAGAATTCATTGTTTATGCACCACACCCAGTGCTCCATGCAATACGTGCCCTTTATAATACCCACCACCTTGTTCCCCCAACCTCCCACTCCCCACCCCTTCAAAACCCTCAGATTGTTAAAGCTTTTATTAATGAACTCTTTCTTTCCCTTATAACATATTTCCCTTATAGTATTTGCTGTTCTAGTCTGGAATAAATGTCATCTCACATATGAAAATACATAAATATTCTGGATTTTCTTCTGGCATACATTACATTTATCTGCAAATTATTTTGTATTCCCCATCACTTAGCAATGAAGACTGAAGAAAAAAATATATAGACTGTCTGTAAGTAACCTGGTAAATCCCCAGGAATTAAAAAGAATTTATTCTCAGCCCAGTGTTCTTTTTACCACACATTATGAACCAACATCTATGATACAGCATGGCAGAGTTATATATTACCAAAACCATTAGAGAATTTTTCCTTTCAAAATTCCTCCTGAATGCATTTTTTACCTCCTTGTTTCTCAGGCTGTAAATGAGGGGGTTCAACATGGGGATTACCACAGTATAAAACAGAGAAATCACTTTATTGATATCCAGGGAAGAAGTTGAGCCAGGCCGAACATAGATAAAGAAAAGAGTCCCATACAGGATAGATACAACTGCCAGGTGAGAAGAGCAAGTGGAGAAAGCTTTCTACCTCCCATCAGCAGTCTGTATCTTCAAGATGGCCACCAGGATGCAAACATAGGAGACCATGATGATCAGGCCACTAAGTATTCCTATAAATCCAGCCAAATATAAAAATACAAGCTGAATCATGGAAGTGTCTGCACATGCAAGGGAAAGCAGTGGTGAAATATCACAGAAAAAATGATTGATGATATTTGGACCACAGAAGGGTAAGAGAAAAGTCAATGTCATATAAGTCATGCTGCTTATAAAAGCCATGGCATAAGGCCCCATAACCAGCTGCACACAGACCCTCTGGGACATGATGAGTGTGTACAATAAGGGTTTACAGATGGCCATATAACAGTCATATGCCATGGAAGCCAGGAGGAAACATTCAGATACCACAAAGAAACCAGAAAACCACATTTGTGTGGCACAACCCACAAAAGAGATGCCTTTTTTCTCCGCAAAGATATCACAAAGCATCTTGGGGGCAATGGAAGAAGAAGAACAAATATCTACAAAGGACAAGTGGCTGAGAAAAAAGTACATAGGAGTGTGGAGTCTTGCATCAGTCCATATGAGAATGATCATCCCTGTGTTACCCCCCAGGGTGACAACATAGACAAAGAGAAGCATGACAAAGAGGACGATCTGATGATGGAGGTGATCTGTGAGGCCCAAGAAAAGAAATTCAGTCACTTCTGTCTGGTTCTTATCTTCCATCTGTCAGTTGTAACCTATGTAAGAAATTTAAAAATACATTTTATTTTTAAAATATCAATTGGCATATACAAAACAGCCTTTTAAACTTATTACAAGTTTGTTTGTTTTTTTAATCTGTAGAGGAGGTAGTTATGGAAACAGTGTTGGACTGGTCAACAGTATTTCCAAGGACTAGTTCCTGTGAGTTGTGATCCCCATGTAAACTTGAGTAATTCATACTTGATCTTTTTAGATTCAGTTCTCTTGGCCTTCAAAAGAGCAGTCTAACTATAAAATCTAAAACTCTCTTGGGTTCTAAAATTGTATTTGAAATTAAATGAAATCTCTATTTCATTTTTATCATATGATAGAATAGTAATGCCTACCTAGGAATACAATAACTAGTGATATTGTAAGAAATGATGAAAAATTCAGATCCTGATAATTGACAGTTGGGATGGGGTAAACAGAATAGAAATGAGGCCCTTTCAGTTCCTGTTTTGATGGAGTGGGTAGTACCATTCAGATGTCATGAAGACAACATCCATATCTGTGTATATTAATCTCTTTCCCTTATAAAAGGCTTACAAAGGGAAATGTAAACAAATGTCAGTAGGGTTATTTAGAATGGAGAGGATTCTATCATAACACATAATAATCCTATTCACGTTTATAAAGGATTACCCTGCAAATAAGAGATTGGATGTATTTACTTTTTGACCATCAAGAACACACAAGTGGCACAAAGAGATAAGAACAGAGGATTCAATTTGGGGGTTAAATGAAGTGAATAAAATTCCACCAACCATATAATTCAAATGAAAAAATACACTGGTTTAAGAGGTACAGAGATGCCCTTCCTTAGAGATTAATCTTTCAAATACTGCATAACAACTTTCCATGGAAATCATGTAGAAAAATAAGTATCTCCTGGGAGCTCAGCTGACTTTATCATAAGGGCAATTTCTATCAGTAATTTCTATGAATATTTTGTTCACCAAAACAAAATTATTTCCCTTAATTCCCTATGATGTTTATAATTCTATTTAAAGCATAAATCCTGACAGGCAATTTCTATTTTATTAACAAAACATGTAAAATGCTTAACATTTTTATTGAGACAAAATTTTCAGGCAAATATATTTTTGACTCATCAACTAAGGAAGAATATATCAAGCTATTTAAAATTCCAGTAGGAAGCACGAGGTGTGGGAGTATCCATAAGAAAGATTCTAGGTTCATATGTTTATTATCAACTCAAATAATTCCCTCTATAAACAAACAAAAACATTCCACACTTTGGAGATAGAATGATTAGGATGTGGTCCTCGAAATGCCACAGTGACAAAATAATAGTTAATACACTATTTATGCATCTTGAGTTTATTATTATTATTTGAGAAAATATCTGTGGCATGCATTTTCCACGGGGTGATTGTTCATTAATGTCAGCCACTAATATCAATTGTTTTTAGGAATTTACACCTACTGGGGGAAATGAGATCTGGGCATAAAAAGAAAACCTACGTTTCAATATGATATTTGGTTGGTCCAAGACCAACAGGCCACAGGATTTCAGAAAAAGCTTCTATGTTCATGGTGAACTGAAGCAGTTGGGAAAAACACTGCTTTAGTTTCATGTCTGAAAGAGTTCAAAAATCTATGCTGAAACTGGTTTTGGATGTTTGTGGACATACCAAACATGTGCAGTTGGCGATGAGAATGTGCTACCATCCCTACCACTGTTCAGCATGAGAACATAAGACACCCTGCCTCTCCTATAAATAAGGGGAGTGATCTCTATGACCTTTCCATTTCTAGAATTCTATGACCCTAGAATTCTTCCTGGACATTGGAGTATCCAAAATAAAGAACAAGATCTGCTTTAAAGATAAAAAAAAAAAAAATCAGTTATTTTGTGTCCTGAAGAGCTGGACTAAACCAAAGGTCACTCTCTTTGAGTTCTTGGACTGGTGAGGTTTTGTTCCCAAAAGTCAGGTTCATTCTAAAGTCTTTCCACCGTATTTCAAAATTTATTTTTAATCATGATGTGGGATACTCACTTCTTTAAGAGAATCCTTGTTTCCCTAATAACTACTTCAAGATGAATGGCAAAACCTAGAGTTTTCTGGTCTTCATCGAGAAGTCGGTTTGGAAAATTTAATTTCCTTCTTGGTAGTAACCTTCTGCAGCAGACGTGACCTCCTAAGCACATGGTAAAGAAAATAAATCTCCATCCAGATGAGCCTGAGAGCAAAGAAATGCTCCTTGTCCTATAGCCTGACTCACATCCAGTACAAAATAAAGGGGTCATGTTTTTGATACTTTTAAATATGTTAGATCCCGGTCTCTAAAGAACTAAACCCTCACGAGTTTACACCTGAGGGACAAAATTAAAGTGGTCTCACTGACATTCATGCCAAGTTTTGTTTTTTGTTTGTTTGTTTGTTTTTTTTCCCAAAATAACTTCTCTACAACCGAGGATTTCTGGTGGGGGGGGGAATGCTTTTTATCCCCCTTTAATATCCTCCTTGTCAACACAGACCATGTTTTCTATCTGTAGTGATGTTAACAGTAAACACTTGCTAGGATAGAGTCGTGTGCCGCCTGGATCCTGAGGCCTGAATACAAATCCCAGCTCCACAGTTTGCCCCACAGTTTGGCAAGAGGGGCTTGCTATTTGTTTTGTTTCTTTTTAACTCAATATCCTCTTCTGTAAAATGGGGGTAATAGAGCTTAGCTCACAGAGACATTGGAAGAATTAGAGTTATTACATGTACTGGGCTCACAAGAGTACATATCACATGATAAGTGCTCATTAATGTCATTTATTGTTTTTAGGAATCTACAGCTTAGTCGTGGAGACAGGATGCAGGAAAAAGAAAACCCACAGTTCAATGTATCCTTGGCTTGGTTCAAGGCCAAACAAACCAGAGAATGTTAGAGGAATGAGGGACCATTATGATCCAAAGTGGTTTGGAAAAATTTCATGTGCATGTTCATTTGGAAAGACAGAAATGTTTGAGACTATGATCTGAAATAAAAAGGAAAAGCATCACAGGTAAAAATAAGGAGAGGAATGGACATGAGGAGGCAGGAACATTCCACTTGGTTGGAATAAAGGCTTATAGAGGAAAGAAAAAAATATTTCATCTGAAGGTAGTGTGATGGGCAGAATAGTGGTTTCCAAAGATGTCCATGTCCGACTCCCAGGGACCTGCAAATATGGTACTTCTGTGGCAAAAAGGGACTTGGTTGATGTTTTTAACCAAAGAACTTGAAATGAGGAGAATTGGTGGGCCTTCTGATGCAATAGAGGGAGATGTAACTAGGGAAAAATGGTCAGAGATTTGCAAGTTTGCTGGCTTAAAGATGAAGGAAGTGGGCCATCAGCTAAGAATTGTGAGCAGCTTTGAAAAGCTAGAAAAATCAAGGAAACAGATTTCCCCTAGAGATTCCAAGAAGCAATGCAATCCTGCCAACACCTTGACTATACAACCCAGTGAGACCCATGTAGGATTTCTTAGCCTGCAGAACTTTAAAATAATAAGTTTATATTGTTTTAGCCACTAAGCTTTGGTAATTTGTTAGGACAGCACTGAGAAACTAATACAATTAGATTGGATGACCTCAGTCACCACTTCCTCTAGAAAGCTTTCCACAATCCCCTAAAACAGATGTGAACTCCCTCTATGGCAACCACCATAGCATTTTCTTTACAGCTCAGATCATCCTGACTATCATCTGACTTTGCAAGTTCAAGGACATAGCCTTACAATTGTCTGTATCCTGTGAAGTACCTATCTCGGAAAGTTGCAAAGAAGACAAAATTCTGTAAGTATTTTTGAGCGAAGCGGAAAATAAAACAAAAATATTTTGCAATCCATAATGGTTTAAATGTAGCAATCTAAATCATATCATACTCTTCAATTAAAAAAGACAAAGCAAAGGCATTTTACCCTTTTCTTGTGCTCGAAATCACCCAAAACTAGTAAAGAAACTGACAATAACAACAAAAAAAGATAAATAAAATGATACTTTATTAAACTTCAAGAGGAGGAAATAACATGATAAGAAAAAATATGACAAAGCAAATTCTATTACAGGAAAATGCTTCTCTTGGACATTTATAAGACATTTTCCATCTGGAGAATGTAAAGATTCAAAAAGACAAAAAGATAGAATTGCTCAATGCCATAGCCAGTTAGCTGGCTGAGTAGAGGTGGTCCTCAGGAGGATGTTGCTAATTTTCCATTGACCCTCCCATGGAACCTGGGCAGTCAGAGACTCTGAATCCCTATCCCCTGTCCTTGGAATGTACACATTGCCCACCATTCCCATGGTGGGAGCATATTAAAGGATGTAGCCTCAAGGGGGTAATGTGTTTTTGAGCCCATCTGGATGGTGTATGTGACTGAATCTAGTTAATGCCTTTATGTAAATGTTTAAGATTCTGGCGGGCATGAGAGACTATGGACTCCAGGAAACAATCAGAGGGTTCCAGAGGGGCTGGGGGAGGGGGGAATGAGTTAACCCAGTGATGGGTATTAAGGAGGGCACGTGTTGTAATGAGTACTGGATGTTATATGCAACTAATGAATCATTGAAAAGCTAATGATGTACTGTATGGTGATTTTGTAATGTAACACAAATAAATGCATAAATAAATAAATAAATAAATAATAAACGGACTTCATTTGTGAAAAAAAAATTTTAAAAACAAAAGTTTTAATTCAAAAAAGAAAAGATTCTGGTGGGCAGGTGTGGAGATCTGCTGCCTAAGACAAGCTTCGAATGCCAGTTTTCTAGCTTATTAAACTTGCCACCTGCCATCTGAAGTAGCCTGCCTCTTTCCTAACTCTCTCCCTGCTTTCTGTGTAAAGGAACTACTTTTAGATTTTACCCAGGAAATTCCCAAGTGTTTGAACCAGCAGATGGTGACCCAGCGAGGAGACCTAAGAATGGAGTCTTGGGAAAGAGGCATTAGGAGGGAAGTCCTGGATTGGCCCATGACCTCTGTGTGGGGAAGGTGACCTGTATGTCAGAGGCTCATGGGCGGCCACATGAAAACAGAGATGCCCCCAATGCCAGCTGCTTTAATGCACTTGTTTGAGGAACTGCAGCAAAGCAGGGGGGAAAATGGCAGCAGGTGGCCTGGCCTCTACTGTGGGCAGCTTCACCAGTCACTGATGCCCAACTAGAGACTGACACACACATTAGAGAGTTAGAAGAACTCAGGTTAGAGAAGAATGTGTGGGGATCCAACCCTCTGCTAGCTTTAGGGCTGGAAGATAAGGCATACTTACATAACACTAAAACTTAATTTTCCCTCATCTGCTAAAAGCATGAAGTTTTCTTGGACTATGGGTCTATTCTTGATAAGATTGTGGAAAGTTTTTCTTTCTCTTCTAAGTAATCTGCCCAGAAAACAAAAATTCTGTGTTTTCTCAAAATAATTTCCAGCGCTTCTTGTTGCATTTATCAAGTCTTTGACTTAAGAATTCCATCTTTACCAGACTAACAGGAAAAAAAAAAAAAACGAAAACAGTAACATAAAAATGCACTCCTCAAAGTTTTATTATGTGAAAGTAAGATATGTTAATATAAATGTTTCAATGATTGTATACATCTTAGGTTAAAAGAAACTCAAGCTCAGGTACATAAACTATTACAATAACTGTCTGCAGGTTTTGTTTCTAAATAACAATGATGTCTCAAAAGGAGACAATTAATTAGTGGCAACTGTGTGTGTATGTTTTATTATTACACCAAAGGCCTTGAGGATTAGTCAGTGTCCTCCTTATTTATTATATGTGGTTACTTCAAGGGTAATCACTGAGTAAATCTTCATTAATTACATGTTATCCCCCAACAGAGGATCCCATAAATTTCTATGTTTTATTGCTGGTTAACAAAATAATAGTGGAAAATTGACTAAAATCTCAGATCAGCATTGGTAGGGCAATTTTGCTTAAAATTGTTGAGCATATTTCTATTTTTTTAAAGATTTATTTATTTATTTTAGAGAGAGAGAGAGAGTTGAAGGGAAGAGGTAGAGGGTGAGGGAGAGAGAATCTCAAGCAGGCTCTCTGCTGAGCATGAAGCCCAACTCAGGGCTCCATCCCACACTCCTGAGATCATGACCTGAGCCGAAACCAAGAGCCAGACATTTAACCAACTGAGTCCCATAAATTATTGAGAATATTTCTAGTACATGTTCCATCCACCAAGCTTATAGCCCTGACAAAACTCTAAAGGTAGAACAAAAGTAAGAACCAATGCAGAAAATCACATGAACATTTGCATTTTTTTAAAAATTGCCTTCAATCCACTGCACTTGCTTTCCTGGTTAGGACTAGGAAAGATAAGGGGGCACAAAGGAAACATTTCAGGGTCTATTAATGATATTACTTCAAGTGTTCCTTAACACTATAGTCCCATATTTTATACTGCTTAGAGTTTAAATGCCTCTGTGTAATTGCTACTAACTCAAGAGATTATTGCAACCATACCAGGGAATCAAAATACTAAATCTTAGCTATCCTCCAAAATTCTTAGCTTCCAAATGTTCCTCCCTGACCCTTATCCCTGAATGCACTTAAGCAACCAATAGCTTTTACTCTGAGATTCCATCATCCTGTTCCTACATCCTGTCCCATGATGAAGATAACTCATTTCCTCCCTACTTTCCAAGAATGTGAACAGTGAACACTTCTCAGAATAAAACTAAACTTGGAGTGACCCTCTCCAGTCAGCCTTTGAAATAGTTCAGCTACTTGCTCCCCTCAGAACACTCATCTCAAAGCTACTTCCATATTGTAACATTCTTAATACATGCTTGAGTTAATGACTTGGGATTGTTTTTTGTTTCTTGTTTCTTGTTTTTAAGATCTATTTATTTTATTTTTTAGAGAGACAGCAGGACGGAGGGGCAAAGGAAGAGGGAAAAAGAGAATCTCAAGCAGAGTCCCTGCTGAGTGCAGAGCCTGACAGATGTGGGGCAAAACCCCAGGACTCTGAGATCATGACCTGAACTGAAAACAAGAATCAAATGCTTAACCAACTGAGCCACCCAGGAACCCCTATTTTTTGTCTCTTTCAGTGAAGTACCTATCTTAAGCATTGTAAATGTAAAACATATAGACAGATCATCTGGCAGGCTTCATAGCAGATTTTCCATAAGTGGTAATTAATACTGATATAGTCAATAAATAAACCATTTGTAGCCTGATTTCATTGGATGATGAGAAAGAAGATAATAATAATGAAACTTAGGGAGGTAAAGAGCAAATAATTGGGTAGCAACTTGAAACAATCACAATGGAACAGTAAACTTTTGGAGGACAGACCAAACCCAACAGAAGGGCAACATTGACAGCAGTAAGTTGAAGTGCAAACAGCAAATTACTTTGAATATATTAAATTATTATTTTCATTAGTGATACCACACAGCCTTGTAAATTTCAAGCCATTCTTTCTTAAACTGATACACATCCCCAATTACTTCTAGACAATTTTGAGAAGGAATTTTGTAGATTTCTTAATGAGAGATTTCTGTGTCAAGCCTCTAGAAACAAGCCAGGTCTTTTCCTGCCATATAAGCCTCTGACATTAGGATAGAAATAATAAGAGCATTTCTTTTTTTTTTTCTCATGGTAAAAGGGAAGGTCAAAAATCTTCAGTCTTACCCCTTGACACTGTGAAATATGAAATGAACGAGGTCACTTATGTCCAGAGGTTTCCAAATAGAGCCAAGAGACCATCAAGGATATGAGCCTTCTGTGCACCCTCATCAGTGAAACCATCAACTTTTGAACTGGGTCAGACCACAGATATCCCAAGGACTCAGCACAGATACCTGCAACTTGCTACAGTAGGACACTTTGCTTAGTGTTTTAGCCTTTAGCAACCAATTATATTCAGTTCGGATTAGTTTTTCTGCCACCAACACCAATCAAAATTCTTTGTAAACAACATATGCAACATTCCCTTTTGCCTTTAAAAAATTTCACTTTTGTCCCCTGAGGGGACACAGTTTGGGAGGCTACCCAAAGCTGTGCTTCCCGAATTGCAATGCTGAGACCCCCAATAAATGCTTTTGTTTTATTTTCGCTTTGCCTCTTTCCATGGTCAACACCAGATTTTGAAGGGTTAAAGACCTTCTACATCTTTGAAAAATGCTTATATCCAGAAAGCCTGCTTATTTTTAAAGTGTTCAGGGATGGGGTACTTGGGTGGCTTAGTCAGTTAAGCATCTGCTTTCAGCTCAAGTCATGATCCCAGGGTCCTGGGATCGAGCCCCGTGTCAGGTTCTCTGCTCTGCAGGGAGCCTGATTCTGCATCTCCCTCTCCTTCTGCCTCTCTTCCCAGCTTGTGTTGTGCGCTCTCTCTCTCAAATAAATAAATAAAAATTTTAAAATTAAAACAACAATAATAAAGTGCAGGGAAACAGTGTGTGAAATTTCAAACTACTAAGAAGCCAACATTGCCTTGAGTTGTTCAGACGAACTTTGGCAAAGCAGTTGGGCAGAGTCCTGTTCTCTGCCCAGGAAATCAGACTTGGCAGATAACAAATCAGTGGTCCTTAATTCTTTTAATTTCTAAAAGAAGTTGCCTCTGTATTCTTAACCCATGCCACTTGAAATCCAGATTTTTTTTTAGGTTACTGGTTTTAATGTTTCAAGTATCTTTATTTTTATTTTTTATTGAAGTATGATTGACATACAATGTTATATTTGTTTCAGATGTACAACACCTTATTTCAACCATCTATACATTACTCAATGTCCACAATGATAAGTGTAGATATCCTTTGTCACCATATATTATTTTTTTAAAGATTTTATTTATTTGAGAGAGAGAGAGAGAGAGAGAGAGCACATAAGCATCGGGGAGGGGTAGAGGGAGAAGCAGACTCCCCACCAAGCAGGGAACCCGATGCAGGACTCAATCCCAGGACCCTGGATCATGACCCTAGCCAAAGGCAGATGCTTAACCATCATACATTTTTTTAAAATTTTTTATTTCTTTTCAGCATAACAGTATTCATTGTTTTTGCACCACACCCAGTGCTCCATGCAATCTGTGCCCTTTCTAATACCCACCACCTGGTTCCCCCAACCTCCCACCCCCCACCGCTTCAAAACCCTCAGATTGTTTTTCAGAGTCCATAGTCTCTCATGGTTCACCTCCCCTTCCAATTTCCCTCAACTCCTTCTCCTCTCCATCTCCCCTTGTCCTCCATGCTATTTGTTAGGCTCCACAAATAAGTGAAACCATATGATAGTTGACTCTCTCTGCTTGATTTATTTCACTCAGCATCATCTCTTCCAGTCCCATCCATGTTGCTACAAAAGTTGGGTACTCATCCTTTCTGATGGAGGCATAATACTGCATAGCATATATGGACCACATCTTCCTTATCCACTCGTCCGTTGAAGGGCATCTTGGTTCTTTCCACAGTTTGGCAACCGTGGCCATTGCTGCTATAAACATTGGGGTACAGATGGCCCTTCTTTTCACTACATCTGTATCTTTGGGGTAAATCCCCAGTAGTGCAATGGCAGGGTCATAGGGAAGCTCTATTTTTAATTTCTTGAGGAATCTCCACACTGTTTTCCAAAGTGGCTGTACCATACATTATTTTTTTAAAAGATTTATTTATTTTATAGAAAGAGAAAGAAAGCAGGAAAGGAGGGGGAGGGCCAGAGGCAGGGGAAGAGAGAGAATCTCAAGCAAACTACCCACTGAGCAAGGAGACTGATGTGGGACTCAAT
This sequence comes from Enhydra lutris kenyoni, assembly GCF_002288905.1. NCBI lineage: Eukaryota > Metazoa > Chordata > Mammalia > Carnivora > Mustelidae > Enhydra > Enhydra lutris. The sequence goes on along the minus strand of NW_019154106.1, from coordinate 13,545,038 downwards.
CTCACCACCCTGAGATCATGACCTGAGCCAGAATCAGGAGTCAGCCACTTAACTGACTGAGCCACCCAGGTGCCCCAGTCACCATACATTATTGACTGTGTTCTCTATGTTGCACTTTATTTTTTTTTTTTACTTGAAAATGTCTTTATTTTATGAAATTTAGAAAACAAAAGAGGAAGAAGAGAAAAATGTTACCCAGAATCTTACCATCCAAAGACAAGCCACAATAATATTTGAGTCGATTTTCTTCCAGTTTTTTTTTTTATTCTACCTAGTTACTATTTTATAACTATGACTTTTTAATCCCCATTTTGATCCATATTATGTATTATTACTAACTTTTTTCAACTCTTGTATAATTAACATCTAGTTTTATATTAGTTTCAGGTGTACATAATAATGATTCCACCATTTTATACACTACTCAACCCTCACCTTGATGACTGTTTTCATCCCCATCACTTATTTCACCCATCCCCCTGCCCACCTTCCCTCTGGTAACCACCAATGCATTGTCTAGGTTTAAGAGTCCGGTTTTTTTGTTTGTCTCTCATTTTCTTTGTTCATTTGTTTTGTTTCTTAAATTCCACATACAAGTGAAACCATATGGTACTTGTCTTTCTCTGACTGACTTGTTTCACTTAGCATCATACACTCTAGACATCCGTCTTGTTGCAAATGGCAAGATTTCACTTTTTATGGCTAATATTCCATTATCTATATAAAACAAATGTACTTTCTTAGGTGAGTTGACCTTTAGTCTGCCAGTCTTTACAGGACTGTATACTAGGTTCAAGTTTTAAAGAGGCAGAGTGTGTCCTCAATGAAGTCCTGTCTTGACTTCCAAGAGGTAAATGAAAGGTAAAATTCCTAGGCAAGCAGTTTCTAAAGGATATCTTTTTGTAATATAATTGTCTGAATTTTTATTGGGAATTGTTTTCCTTATCTCTTTGTATTGTAATTTCATTGAACTACATATGTAAGTGGGTTGAATTAATTCAGGCACTTGTACCATATTAAACAATAACAGTGTTTGTTTGTTTGTTTATAATATAGGTACTAAATTTTGTTTAGGTTTTGTGATTCCAGTAACTTTTGTTAGGTTACCTCTTACATGACCATAATTAATTATCTCCTTCCGGGGAAGAGGAGTCAAGATGGCGGAGAAGTAGCAGGCTGAGACTACTTCAGGTAGCGGGAGATCAGCTAGATAGCTTATCTAAAGATTGCAAACACCTACAAATCCAACGGGAGATCGAAGAGAAGAAGAACTGCAACTCTAGAAACAGAAAATCAACCACTTTCTGAAAGGTAGGACGGACGGAGAAGTGAATCCAAAGTGACGGGAAGATAGACCGCGGGGGGAGGGGCCGGCTCCCGGCAAGCGGTGGAGCAACAGAGCACAAAATCGGGACTTTTAAAAGTCTGTTCCGCTGAGGGACATCGCTCCAGAGGCTTAACCGGGGTGAAGCCCATGCAGGGTCAGCGTGGCCTCAGGTCCCGCAGGGTCACAGAAGGATCGGGGGTGTCTGAGTGTCGCAGAGCTTACAAGTATTAGACAGGGAAGCCGGCTACAGAGACAGAGCCGAGGAGTGACTCTCAGCTCGGGGTT
>NW_019154106.1:13529794-13533426 GCF_002288905.1 Enhydra lutris kenyoni | reverse complement strand
ACGATCTGATGATGGAGGTGATCTGTGAGGCCCAAGAAAAGAAATTCAGTCACTTCTGTCTGATTCTTATCTTCCATCGGTCAGTTGTAATCTGTTACAAGAAGGAAAAACTATTTTTATAATTAATAAAATCAATCACTAGCACTTAGAAATAATGTTTTAAACAAATGATAGCTTATCCTAAACAGGCCTATAACAGGCAATTATTGAATTATTTTGTTGAACTGGAAGATAGGATGTCCATGTACTAGGTCTAGGAGTTGTGCATAGACGCTGTGTAAACTTGGACAATTCACCCCCGATCTCTTTGGATTCAGTACTCTCTCCCAGAAAAAGGGGAGTCCAACTATATTGTCGAAACCTCCCTCAAGTTGTATTTGAAATGGGAATTAGTCTCCACATTTCATTTTACTGTGTATGGGATAATAAAACTCACTAAAGAATACTTTTACTGGAAGTACTGTAAAATCTCACCAACGTGATATTCAGATCCTTACATCAGACATCTGGGAGAGACTAAGCAAGGGAGTTCCTATTCTCACTGAAGGATCAGTACCAATAACATTATTAAGACACAATTCATAGATGTGTTTATCAGTCTGCACTCTATTTGCATTGATAACAGGATGTGGAAAGGATAATACACACAGTTAATAAAACAGTTACTTATGTAAAAGAATATGATGCCATAGAAGAAATGGAGAGGTCTTATGTGATCTGCCAAATTTTGGACAGCAAAATGGAAATGCCATGACAGTTGTACAAAAAATTAAGCATATGTTTGCACCAAAATAACATATTATTATTTTACGTGATTCCCTATACATTATATAAACTTCTTTTAAGACACTTACCCTGACATCTGTCAGACAATGTCAATTATAGTAATGAGTAAAATATCAAATGGGGAATGATTTGTGCAAGGAGCACCATGCAGAAAATACTACTTTTTATCTCATTAGTTCAGGAAGAAGAAATCAAATGGTTTCCAAAGAGACAACCACTATGTAGGAAAATTTGTATGAGAAGTCTGGTTTTGGGGTGCCTGGGTGGCTCAGTCATTAAGCGTCTGCCTTTGGCTCAGGCCATGATCCCAGGGTCCTGAGATCCAGTCCCGCATCAGGTTCCCTGCTCAGCGGGAACCCTGCTTCTCCCTCTCCCACTCCCCTAGCTTGTGTTCCCTCTCTCACTGTATCTCTCTCTGTCAAATAAATAAATAAATCTTCAAAAAAAAAAAAGAAAAATCTGGTTTTAAGTAACATTTACTATCATTTCAACTAATGTCCTCTAAATAAAATAAAAGCAAAATACTACTCATATTGTACAATAATTACATGTGAAGCTTGATATAGGATATAAATAGTGACTGTATCCATTCAACTTGATTCTTTTATCATTGTCATAATTATTTGCTCAATACACTATAAAGTATGATTTCATCAGTCACAAAGACAATTCTAGGCTTATGATAGGAGCATCAGCCATGGAATAAATGTTAATGCCAGTCCAAATACACTAATATAGGTATGTAGGGATTTAGAGGGTGGAATAGACAGGCTGCTCCTAGTTTTGATCCCATTACATCCATCTTCCTTCCTTCCTTCCTTCCTTCCTTCCTTCCTTCCTTCCTTCCTTCCCTCCTTCCTTTCTCTTTCTTTCTTTCCTTCTCTTCTCTTCTCTTCTCTTATTTAAATATAAGCTATTTTGAGACAAGGAGGATAATCTCTATGTCCCTTTCATACCTACAATCTGTGGCCTTAAAAATCTTCATAGACATTGCAGTATCTCTATATTATGCAAAACTAAACAGGAAACTCAGTTTTAAAAAGAAAGTGACACAAACCAGTTGTTTAGTCTCCTGAGAATGTGAACAAAATGCCAGTCTGCTCTATTTAGAAAGACTGAGCTAGGAAGGTTATTTTCCTGTCATTTAAGCTCATCCTGATGTTTCTCCACCAAATTTCAAAAACTTCATGTTTTCCAAAATGCACTGTACTCACTTCTTTAAGGATATCCTTCATGTAGCTCCCCTAACTGGTTCAAAGGAAATGATCATTTTCTAGAAGAAAGGAATACTCAACTTCCTTCATGGTGGTAATCTCTTCCAAGAGGCATAACTTTCTAAATACATGGTGAAGAAAACAAATCTCCATCTTGAAGAGCCTGCATGTGAAGAGATCCTAATTGACCTGCACATTAATATACATATTGCACAGAATAAGGAGTTTCCAATAGTTCTCAGGAGTTTTCTGTAGTTTGGTGTCAGGTCCCCAAAGAACTAAAATCTCAAGCGTTTACACCTAAAGGGACAAAATTAACATAATCTCAGTGGCACTTGCACCAAGTATTATCTCATAACGGTGTCATTTCTCAAAGAGAGGATTCCTAAGAAAACAAAAGGGATTGTCCCCCTGCTTTGGCATCCTTCATGCCAAAAGGAGCTCTCTTTTCTATGAGTGGGGTGTGATACATTGAGCACCCAGGACCAGTTTGGAGGAAGTAGTTCACTGCCTGGATTCTGGAGACACATCCCCTGGTGTTAATCTCAATTCCACTGCTTTACTGCTTGCGTCACTTTAAGCATATTTTTAAGTCTCTCATTCTCTTAATCCCTAAACTAAAGAAGACAGCAGTGTCTAGTTCACAGAGATCTTGGACGGATTTAATGAAGTGATACATTTATTTGTTTGTTTGTTTGTTTATTAGCATATAATGTATTATTTGTTTCAGGTCTGAGATTCATCAGTCTTACACAATTCACAGCTCTACATTTAAACTACTTAATGAGTGTCCGGCACAGAATCAGTGCTCATTAATGTTATGTATTATTATCAGCCTTTATAGCATAGTTAGGGACATAATACCTAGACATTAAAATAAAACAGCAGGTTTTTTAATCTCTAGGCAAAAAAAAAAAAAAAAAAAAAAACACAGTCCGTGGACTCCAAAGAAGGGACAGATCACTATAAAACTGGAATAGAGGACAAAATACTCAAAGAAGGAATTACCTTAGAAAAATAAATAAAATTTAGATGGACTGAAGTTAGAGGTAAGGTATTCCAGGGCAGTGCTAATGAGATCAGCAGAAGCAAGGAAGATGTTTGGGATGGAAGGGTCACACAAAAGAGAAGCAAATCTGGAGTCTGGTGAAACAGATTAAAGTATTGCAATCACCACCTTCTCTGAGACCTTATTGTTGAGATAAGAGTTGGTATCCCCTTCTACCAACCCTTATAATATTTTATTGATAGTTCATTTTAACTATCAATCTCAGAAGGTTATCAATAATTGTCATTGTGTATTTGTTGAATTACTTGAAAATAACCCCTCCCCAAAATCTATAATTCATAATGGTGTATATTTAGCAATTAAAATTATGTTATATACATTTGATTAAAGACGGAAGGAAAATTCTTCTTAAAAAAGAATTAAAACTAATAAGAAAAACAACAAAAACAGATTTTATTGACATTTTATTAAACCTAAAAAGGGAAAGGAAAATAAGAGGAAAAGTCATTCTATTCACAGAAAAAATATAGAAAATTCTTTAATACACTTTTAAAATTAAAAAAAGTCATTCTGTGGAACAGCAATATTGAAAATATATATATATATATATATATATATATATA
>NW_019154106.1:13475554-13529694 GCF_002288905.1 Enhydra lutris kenyoni | reverse complement strand
TATATATATATATATATATATATATATATATATATATAAAATTTAATGGGAAGTAGGCTGGCTAATCCCAGGAAAGAAATTGTCAACACATGAAACAAAACAAAAAAGTAATACAGACACTCCTTAGAGCAATCATGGAAGATATTTGAGAAGGTTAAAAAGATAAAATTTAAAAATAAGCTACAACTTCAAAATGTTCATAGAAAAATATGGTTACTTAGGACTAAAGGAAGATCTAACATACAAATAGTTGGTATCTCTAAAGAAGAGAGATGTTGCATGTAAAAAACTTACAAAAACATAACATGATCTATATTTAAGCAGTAAAAACACACAAAATGTCTTTTTTCTTTTTTTACTTAAATTCAGTTAGCCAACATACAATATATACTTGGTTTCAGATATAGTGTTCAATATTTTATCAACTATGTATAACACCCAATGCCCATCACCCAATTACTCCAGCCCTCCACCCACTCTCCCTCCAGCAACCCTCAGTTTGTTTCCTATAAGATTCTGTCATGGTTTTTCCTCCCTCTCTGATGACTTCCCATTCAATTTTTCTCCCTTCCCCTATGATTCTCTGTGCTGTTTCTTATGTTCCACATGTGAGTGAAACCATATGATAATTTTCTTTCTCTGACTTTTTTGCTGAGCATAATACCATCCAGTTCCACCCAAATTGATGTAAATGGTAGGTATTCATCCTTTCTGATGACTGAATAATATTCCATTTTATATATGAACCACATCTTCTTTATCCATTTATCTGTCAATGGACATCTTGGCTTTTTCCATAGTTTGTCTATTGTGGACATTGCTGCTATGAACATTGGGAAGCAGGTGCCCCTTTGGATCACTACATTTGTGTCTTTGGGATAAATGCCTACTAGGGTGCAACTGCTGGGTCATAGGGCAAATCTATTTTTAACTTATGGAGGAATCTCCATACTGTCTTCCAGAATGGCTGTACCAGCTTACATGCCAATCAAAAGTATAAGAAGGTTTCCTTTTCTCCACATCCTCACCAACATTTTTTTTTCCTGTCTTGTTAATTTTAACCATTCTGACTGGTGTGAAGTGGTATCTCATTGTGGTTTTGATTTGTATGTCCCTGATGCCAAGGGATGCGGAGCATTTTTTCATGTGTCTGTTAGCCATTTGGATGTCTTCTTTGGAGAAAATCTGTTCATGTCTTCTGTCTATTTCTTGACTGGATTATTTGTTTTTTGGATGTTGAGTTTGATAACTTCCTTATAGATCTTGGATACTAGCACTTTATCTAATATGTCATTTGCAAATTAGATCTTCTCCCATTCCGTGGGTTGCCTTTTATTTTTGTTGACTGTTTCCTTTGCTGTGCAGAAGCTTTTGAGCTTGATGAAATTCCAATAGTTCATTTTTGCTTTTGTGTCCTTTGTTTTCAGAGATGTGTCCAGCAAGAAGTTGCTGTGGTGGAAGTCTAAGTGGTTGCTGCTTGTGTTCTTCCCTAGGATTTTGATGGATTCCTGTCTCACATTGAGGTCCTTCATCTATTTTGAGTTTATCTTTGCGTATGGTGTGAAAAAAATGGCCTGGTTTCATTCTTCTGCATGTGGCTATCCATTTTCCAAGTACCATTTACTGAAGAGACTTTTTTCCATTGGACAGTCTTTCCTGCATTGTCAAAGATTCGTTGGCCATAGAGCTGAGGGTCCATTTCTGGGCTCCCTGTTCTGTTCCATTAATCTGTGTGTCTGTTTTTGTGCCAGTACCATGCTGTCTTGATGATTACAGCTTTGTAATAGAGCTTGAAGCCTGGTGTTGTGATGCCACCAGATTTTTTTTTTTTTTTCAACATTCTGGCTATTCTGGGTCTTTTCTGGTTCCATACAAATTTTAGGATTATTTGTTCCAGCTTTGTGAAAAATATTGATGGTAATTTGATACCAATTACACTGAATGTGTAGATTCTCTACGTGATATAGATATTTTAACAATATCTATTCTCCTAATCCATGATCATGGAATGTTTTTCCATCTCTTTGTGTCTTCCTCAATTTCTTTCATCAGTGTTCTGTAGTTTTTAGAGTACAGATCCTTTACCTTTGGCTAGGTTTATTCCTAGTTATTTTATGGGTTTTGGTGCAACTGTAAATGGAATCAATTCCTTAATTTCTCTTTCTTCTGTCTCATTGTTAGTGTGTAGAAATGCAACTGAATTCTGTGCATTGATTTTAATATCTTGCCACATTACTGAATTGAAAAGCACACAATATATTTTTTCCTTTTTTTATTGTGTTATGTTAGTCACCATGCAGTACCTCATTAGTTTTTGATGCAGTGTTCCATGATTCATTGTTTGCATATAACACCCAGGTGCACACAATATATCTTAAGGAAAAAAATCATAAAATTCTAGTAAGTTGGCTGGACTTCCTTTTCTTTAAGAGGAGAAAAGTCTAATCATTCTCAAAATACTCAACAATTTCCTTCCACCCTACATTGATTAGAGTGAATACTCTTATGTATGGGCTCAAGAATAAAAAGCTGTGGTGATTATAGGAAATGGTGGTATAACAATATTAATATAATCAATAATGATATTAATATGACTAATAATAATATGATAATATAATTCACACAAACATAAAAGAAGACAGAGTTTTACAGGTTCTCTCGCCTACCAATCTCCTTCTTTCAGTATAGAGAGCTATTAAATACTGAATAAATGTGATAAATACAGCATTTCATATGTGGGTATATTCTAAGACAAAGGAAATTTGCCTGTAAGAGTGTCAAGGATAATAATAAAATCTATTAAAATGAGCCTATGGAAGGAAAATAAGAAATATAAATGTAGAAAAAGTCTAATATTAATTAACATCTTTTATAATGATATAGTTTGAAAACAATAATTCAAGAAATATTTTATTATATACAATCTAAAAGTTAACATCATAAATTATAAAAATAAATTATATCACTTTCATATTACCAGAAGAAATGCACATACATTAAAGATGCCTCAACACATGAAAAGTTGTACTGTAAAGTAAAACATTTTTAAAAGAATATTAAAAGCAGAAAGCTTTAAAAATTGAATGGCACAGCTAACACAAATTGTATCTATTGTTGCAGCACTAGTTAAAATAACAAATGCTTAGAAATCATTTTTTATCAATAATTTCCAGGTTAAATAGGATTTTAAATGAGTTAAAGCTAGGTGTTTTGAAGTGATACAATTACATATGAAATATTGACTTTAAAAAAACAAGGAGCAAAATCACATCACCTCAATAAACATGAAAAAAAATTTTTCACAAAATACAACACTTTTAAAAAAAAAAAAAAAACTCTTGGAGGGGAGACAAGATGGCGGGGAAGTAGGAGGAGGTGCCCTTTCAACCTGTACCCTAAAGTGAGCTGATTACCTTCCAAAGAACTCGGATCACCCACAAAATCAGCCTGAGATCAGAATTATACACGTCTGGATCTCTACAGGAGCAGAAGATGCCAGTGGGCAGGTAAAGCGGAGTGGGAACTTTGGACTGATATCGGAAGATAAACAAAATGGGGAGGGAGCCACCAGAGGCGACCCATTGGAAAGAGTGCCATGCGTCTGGGGACCAGCATTAATTCGGGGTCTGGTAGAAAGCACTCAAAAAGAGCAAAGGATCATGGGGGGGGGATTGTGGGAACTGGGGCGGTTAGGGACAGGAGCTTAAGTCCCCAGATGCAGGACAGCCACCCCTGGCACAGAGCCAGAGAGAGTTCGGCGGAGAAACCAGGTCTTGGTCCCTGAACCACCAGCGCGTCTGAGAGCACGTGGGGTCTGGCTCCCTTAAGGGGCTGGGAGCCTCGCTGGCCGGGAGATGCACAGCCTTTCTGCAGTCCCCACACGAGTGCAGTGCTGTGCTATCAGAGTCCGGGTCGTGCCCCGTGCCCTCCTCTGAGAGAGGCGCGCACAGGCGCCAGCCCGGTGCTCTCGGACCCGGAAAGACCAGAGGCTCCGAGCCTGGGCCAGCGGGAAAATCTCAGTGTGCGATCACTGCTTGGAACCTCTCTGGCAGTCTGGAGCTGCCCAGACAGCCGCCGCTGCCGTGGTTTTGGGTACAAGCAAAAAATCCTGCATCCCCAGGGACCACGACTCGCAACCTGCTCTGCCAGCGGCCAAGGGGGACTTTGTTTGGGCTCTGCAGCCAGACTGAGGCTTCTCTCTGCGAGGGAGGTCAGGGTGCAGTTTGCTTTCATCTAAACCTACAAAAACCATCAAAAGTGGTCAAGGCGAGAGAGAGAGAAAAAAAAGTGAACAAACATAAAAACCTCCAGAAAACAGAAGCCTGAAAAAAACAGTTTCCTCAGAGCCCACCCCCCTGAGGGGGACGGGAGGACTTAACTCAGAGAACATCATTGACTGAAAACCCATGTGGCAGGCCCCTCCACCAGAAAACCAACCAGGAAAGGAAAAAAAAATTAAAAAAAAAAAAAAAAGACGACAAGAAAACCACCGCCACTACTTCATAGGACAACTTTTATTTTTAACTCGTTCCCACTATTCTGGCTCATTTATATATATATATAGATAGATAGATATAGATAATTTTTTAACCTATTTACCATCACAGTGAGATGTCCAGTACATCAAATTCCATAATAACCTTCTAACCTGAACTTTTTGATACATACACCTGTGTTTTTCTTTTGCATTTATATTTTTAAATTTCTTTTTTTTTAATTTTAGTTTAGTTTAGTCTAGTTTATTCCTTTTTTATTTTTATTTTCTAATATTCATATAGAGTTAAACTTCAAGGTAATCCCCTTTCCCCAATTAATGCTACCCCAATAGGTAAACCAATTTTTAATCCCCATTTATCTTAGGAAAGTTGAGTCCTTTAACAAAGATATTAAGATACATCCAGGAAGAATCAAAACAACCTTTCTAGCCCACACTGAGAATTTATACCCACTCTCCCATCTTTTTCTTCCACCAGTGTTTCTATGTTTTTGTGTTTGTCCTGATAGTATATAAATCTTACAGTAGGGGTTCTTTTTGACGAGGTTCTTCCTTTATTTGCATATATTTTTTTTCCTCTTGTTATATACTTTTATCAGTCATTTTGTTTGTCTGTTTATGTTTGTATACTTCATAAATCTTACCTTGGGGCCCGTTTGTGCTGAACCTTCTCTTTTATCTTCCCTTTCTTTCCTGTCTCTCTCTCTTTTTTTTCTTTTTCTTTTCTTTTTTCTCTCATTTGGGTGGGGAATCCTAATTGCTCAGAAGCATTCCAGGGTGCACCTTGACTACACCACGGTTGATACATCCAGCTACATCCGATCAGCCATCTCTCACCAAAATGACTAGGAGGAGGAATGCCCAACAGAAGAAAAATACAGAGGATGGAACTTCTGCAACAGAGCTAATGGCTATCAACATAGACAATATGTCGGAAAGAGAATTCAGGCTAACAATTATCCAGGCAATAGCTAGGTTGGAGAAAGCCATGGATGACCAAACAGAATTGATTAGGGCCAAGCTGAAAGCACCAGAGATGATGTTCACAATGTTAAGGCAGAGCTGAAAGCCACCAGGGATGAGGTTCACAATGCTCTCAATGAGTTCCAATCTAATCTAAATTCTCTCAAAGCTAGGGTAACTGAGACAGAAGATAGAATTAGTGATCAAGAGGAAGCCTGGAACAAACATCTTAGATACCATGAAAACAGAATCAGGGAAATAAATGATGCCATGAAACATTCCAACATCAGAATTATTGGAATCCCTGAAGGGGAGGAGAAAGAAAGAAGTCAAGAAGATATAGTGGAACAAGTTCTTCATGAAAATTTTCCCAATCTCGTGAATGGAACCAGCGTTCATGTACTAGAGGCCGAACGGTCTCCATCCAAGATTATAGATTCCAGAAAAACATCAAGGCACCTGATAGTCAAATTGAGGAATCATAATTGTAGGTATAATCTCTTGAAAGCCGCTAGGACAAAGAGGCTCCTTACTTACAGAGGAAAGCCCATCAGAATAACGTCAGACCTGGCCACAGAGACCCGGCAAGCCAGAAAGGGCTGGCAAGATATATTCAGGGCACTAAAAGAGAAGAACATGCAGCCAAGAATACTTTATCCATCAAGACTGACATTCAAAATGGATGGAGAGATAAAGAGTTTCCAAGACCGGCAAGGCTTAAAAGGCTATGCAACCACCAAGCCAACACTGCAGGAAATATTAAGGGGGGGTTCTATAAAAGAGGAAAAATCCTAAGAATAGCGTTGAACAGAAATATAGAGACAAACTACAGAAAGAAAGACGTCAAAGGTAACATGATGTCAATTAAAACGTATCTATCAATAATCACTCTCAATGTGAATGGCCTAAATGCGCCCATAAAATGGCACAGGGTTGCAGATTGGATAAAACGACAGGACCCATCCATATGTTGTCTACAAGAAACCCATTTTGAACCTAAAGATACACTCAGACTGAAAGTGAAGGGATGGAGAAGCATCTTTCATGCCAATGGGCCTCAAAAGAAGGCCAGGGTAGCGATTCTCATATCAGACAATTTAGATTTTAAACTAAAGATGTAGTCAGAGATACAGAAGGACATTACATAATTCTTAAAGGGAACTATCCACCAAGATGATCTAACAATTGTAAATATCTATGCCCCTAATATAGGAGCAGTCAATTATATAAGAAAACTGTTAATAAAGATAAAGAGTCATATTGATATGAATACATTAATAGTAGGAGATCTTAACATGCCTCTCTCAGAAATAGATCATTGAAGCAGAAAATCAATAAAGAAACAAGAGCATTGAATGACACATTGGACCAGAGGGACCTCATAGATATATACAGAACATTCCACCCTAAAACAACAGAATACTCATGCTTCTCAAGTGCACATGAAACCTTCTCCAGAATAGACCACATACTGGGTCAAAATTCAGGACTCCACCGATACCAAAAGACTGAGATCATTCCCTGCACATTCTCAGATCACAATGCTTTGAAAATGGAACTCAATCACAAGGAAAACTTCGGAAAGAACTCAAACACCTGGAAGCTAAAGACCACCTTGCTTAAGGATGCTTGGATCAACCAGGAGATCAAAGAAGAACTGAAACAATTCATGGAAACCAATGAGAATGAAGACACTTTGGTCCAAAACCTATGGGATACAGCAAAGGCCGTCCTAAGGGGGAAATACATAGCCATCCAAGCCTCCCTCAAAAAAACTGAATAATCCAGAATACACCAGCTGTCTCTACATCTTAAAGAACTGGAGAATCAACAACAAATCAAACCAACTCCACACATAAGAAGGGAAATCATCAAGATTAGAGCTGAGATCAATGAGGTAGAAACCAGAGATACAGTAGAATGTATCAATGAAACTAGAAGCTGGTTTTTTGAAAGAATCAATAAAATTGATAAACCTTGGCCACACTAATCCAAAAGAAAAGAGAGATAGCCCAAATTCATAAAATTGTGAATGAAAAAGGAGAGATCACAACTAACACCAAGGAAGTAGAAACAATCATCAGAAGTTATTATCAACAGTTATATGCCAATAAGCTAAGCAACCAGATGAAATGGACGCGTTCCTGAAAAACTATAAACTCCCAAAATTGAACCAGGAAGAAATCGACAACCTATATCTAGTAAATAGACCAATAACTAGTAACGAGATTGAAACAGTGATCAAAAACCTCCCAAAAAACAAGAGCCCAGGACCTGATGGATTCCCTGGGGAAATTCTACCAAACTTTCAAAGAAGAAATAACACCGTTTCTCCTGAAGCTGTTTCAAAAAATTGAAGCAGAAGGAAAACTTCCAGACTCTTTCTATGAAGCCAGCATTACCCTGATCCCCAAACCAGGCAAAAACCCTATCAAAAAGGAGAATTTCAGACCAATATCACTGATGAATATGGATGCTAAGATTCTCCACAAGATCCTAGCAAACAGGATCCAACAGCACATTAAAAAGATTATCCACCATGATCAGTTGGGATTCATTCCTGGGCTACAAGGATGGTTCAACATTCGCAAATCAATCAATGTGATAGAACAAATTAATAAGAAAAGAGAGAAGAACCACATGGTCCTCTCAATTGATGCAGAAAAAGCATTTGACAAAATCCAGCATCCATTCCTGATTAAAACGCTTCAAAATATAGGGATAGAGGGAACATTCCTGAACTTCATCAAATCTATCTATGAAAGACCCACAGCAAATATCATCCTCAATGGGAAAAAGCTTGCAGCCTTCCCGCTGAGATCAGGAACACGACAAGGATGCCCACTCTCACCACTCTTGTTCAACGTACTATTAGAAGTCCTGGCAACAGCAATCAGACAACAAAGAGAAATAAAAGGTATCCAAATTGGCAATGAAGAAGTCAAACTCTCTCTCTTCGCAGATGACATGATTCTTTATATGGAAAACCAAAAGACTCCACCCCCAAACTACTAGAACTCATACAGCAATTCAGCAACGTGGCAGGATACAAAGTCAATGTACAGAAATCAGTGGCTTTCTTATACACTAACAATGAAAATACAGAAAGGGAAATTAGAGAATTGATTCCATTTACTATAGCACCAAGAACCATAAGATACCTGGGAATAAACCTAACCAAAGAGGTAAAGGATCTGTACCCAAGGAACTACAGAACACTCATGAAAGAAATTGAAGAAGACACAAAAAGATGGAAGACCATTCCATGCTCTTGGATCGGAAGAATAAACATTGTTAAAAATGTCTATACTGCCTCAAGCAATATATACTTTTAATGCCATTCAGATCCAAATTCCACCGGTATTTTTCAAAGAGCTGGATCAAATAATCCTAAAATTTGTATGGAATCTGAAGAGACCCCAAATCGCTAAGGAAATGTTGAAAAACAAAACTAAAACTGGCAGCATCACGTTACCTGATTTCAAGCTTTACTACAAAGCTGTGATCACCAAGACAGCATGGTACTGGCATAAAAACAGACACATAGACCAGTGGAACAGAGTAGAGAGCCCAGATATGGACCCTCAACTCTATGGTCAGTTAATCTTCAACAAAACAGGAAAAAATATCCAGTGGAAAAAAGGCAGTCTCTTCAATAAATGGTGCCGGGAAAACTGGACAGCTATATGTAGAAGAATGAAACTCGACCATTCTCTTACACCGTACACAAAGATAAACTCAAAATGGATAAAAGACCTCAACGTGAGACAGGCATCCATCAGAATCCTAGAGGAGAACATAGGCAGTAACCTCTTCGATATCAGCCACAGCAACTTCTTTCAAGATATGTCTCCAAAGGCAAAGGAAACAAAAGCCAAAATAAACTTTTGGGACTTCATCAAGATCAAAAGCTTCTGCACAGCAAAGGAAACAGTCAAGAAAACAAAGAGGCAACCCACAGAATGGGAGAAGATATTTGCAAATGACAGTACAGACAAAGGTTGATATCCAGGATCTATAAAGAACTCCTGAAACTCAACATACACTAAACAGACAATCATATTAAAAAAGTGGGCAGAAGATATGAACAGACACTTCTCCAATGAAGACATACAAATGTCTATCAGACACATGAAAAAATGTTCATCATCACTAGACATCAGGGAGATTCAAATGAAAACCACATTGAGATATCACCTTACACCAGTTAGAATGGCCAAAATTAGCAAGACAGGAAACAACATGTGTTGGAGGGGATGTGGAGAAAGGGGAACCCTCTTACACTGTTGGTGAGAATGCAAGTTGGTGCAGCCACTTCAGAGAACAGTGTGGAGATTCCTCAAGAAATTAAAAATAGAACTTCCCTATGACCCTGCAATTGCACTACTGGGTATTTACCCCAAAGATACAGATGTAGTGAAAAGAAGGGCCATCTGTACCCCAATGGTTATAGCAGTAATGGCCACGGTCGCCAAACTGTGGAAAGAACCATGATGCCCTTCAACAGACGAATGGATAAGGAAGATGTGGTCCATATACACTATGGAGTATGATGCCTCCATCAGAAAGGATGAATACCCAACTTTTGTAGCAACATGGACGGAACTGGAAGAGATTATGCTGAGTGAAATAAGTCAATCAGAGAGAGTCAATCAGAGAGAGTCAATTATCATATGGTTTCACTTATTTGTGGAGCATAACAAATAGCATGGAGGACAAGGGGAGTTAGAGAGGCAAAGGGAATTGAGGGAAATTGGAAGGGGACGTGAACCATGAGAGACTATGGACTCTGAAAAACAATCTGAGGGTTTTGAAGGGGCGGGGGGTGGGAGGTTGGGGGAACCAGGTGGTGAGTATTGGAGAGGGCACGGATTGCATGGAGCACTGGTTGTGGTGCAAAAACAATGAATACTGTTACGCTGAAAATAAATTTAAAAAATTAAATTAAAGAATACACTGAAAAATAAAAACTCTTAACATATTGAGTATAGAAGGGACATAATCAACATAATGAAGACCGTAAAAGACAAACCCACAGCTGACATTATACTCAGTGAAGAAATATGGAAAAGTTTTCCTCTAAGATCAGGAACAAGACAACTTTTCTCACTCTCACCTAACTTATTCAACATAGTACTGCAAGTCCTAGCTATAGGAATTAGACAAGACAAAGAAATAAAAGACATCAAAATGGGAAAGGAAGAACTAAAATTGCCACTTTTTGCTGATTAAATGCTTTTATAATATAGGAATCCATCAAAAAATTGTAAGAACTAATCAACAGTTCAGTAAAGTTGCCATTGCATTCCTTTACACTGATGATGAAACATCTGAAAAAGAAATAAAGAAAAATACACCTCTCAAAATAGCATCAAAAACAATGAAATACTTAGGGATAAAATTAACCAAAGAAGTGAAAGATGTGTACAATGAAAAACACAGGACTGTTGAGAGAAATCAAAGAAAAAACAAATATAAAGACAGTCTATGCTCATGGATCAGAAGAATTAACATTGTTAACCTAACTATGTAGCAGCCCAAGTGTCCATTGATAGATGAATTGATAAAGGTGTGGTGTATATATATACAATGGAATATTATTTCGCCACATGTCATTTGCAACAACATGGATGGACCTAGAGAGCATGAAATGAGTGAAATAAGTCAGTCACAGAAAGGCAGATACCATATGATTTCACTTATATGTGTGGCTTAAGAAACAAAATAAATGAACAAAAGGAAAAAGGAGAAAAAGACAAACCAAAATACACAGACTCTTAATTATAGAGAACAAACAGATGGTTGCCAGAGGGGAGATGTGTGTGGGGATGGGGATTAAGTGTACACTTACCTTGATTAGCACTGAGTAATATACAGAATGTTGAATCACTACATTGTACACCTGAAAGAAACTAATACAACACTGTATATTAAGTATACTGGAATTAAAATAAAAGCTTAAATAAATAAATAAATAATTTTTTTAAAAATGGGCAGAAAAGTTAAATAGACCTATTTCCAGAGAGGACAACAAAATGGGGGCCAACAGGAAAGCAGAAAGATGTTCAACATCACTAATTGTCAGGGAAATAAAAATCAAAACCACAAAAATATATCGCCTCACACCTGTTAGAGTGACTATAATCAAGAAGACAAGAGACAAGAAGTATTGGTGAGGATGTAGAAAAAAATGAAACCTTTCTACATTGTTGATGGAAATGTAAATTGGTACCACCACTATAAAACTGTATGGAGGCTCCCCCCCAAATTAAAAACATGTCTACCATAGAATCTACCATAGAATCCAGCAATTCCACCTCTGTGTATACACCTGAAGGAAATGAAAACAGTTTTGAGGAGAGATCTGTACTTCCATGTTTATTGCAACATTATTTACAATAGCATATATATATACTCAAATGCCCATTAAGAGATAAATAGATAAGAAAAAAGTGGTGTAGGAGCACCTGGGTGGCTCAGTGAAGCAGCCCACTCTTGATTTCCACTCAGGTCATGATGCTGGGATCTAGCCCAGCATCAGCCTCTATGCTCAGTGGGGATTCTGTTCCAGAATTCTTTCTTTCTCTCTGCCTTGGCCCCGCCCCTGCTCATGATCGATTGGCTACTTTTTTTTTTTAATGTGGCATATATACACAATGAAATATTATTCAGCCATAAGAAAGGAAAATAACCTGTCATTTGCAACAACATGAATGGACTACTATTTTACCCATGCATAGTACAATGAATATAGATAATAACGCTATACTATAATTATGTAATATGATAATGACAGTCATATTACAATATGCAATGCAATGACGGACATATTACAATATATAAATGTATCAAATTAACATCTTAAATTTATACAACAGTATATATCAGATTCATTCAGTAAAATAAATAAATAAGCCGGGAGTAGAGATGTGTATAGGTAAGCTTTCCTTTACATTATTTGTAAGTGTATACACATGTACAAATGTGCATGCTTTTATATGCAGGCAAAATCTTTGGATGAGGAATCTGGAGTGGATGGGAAATTTACATTTACTTATATTTCCATACTTTATATGTGGAAAATAACGAACCTTAGAAATTATGTGGGGATGAAAACTTAAACAGATAAGAAGATATTCATATTTTTATTAATCTTTAAAAAAGAATATGAAAAGTATGTATAGCATGTATGATCTAAGAAATTACATCCAAATCTACTATTTTATCTATGTCTTTATCTCTATACCTTGTAATCTCACTTTCTTCCTAAATTGTCAATAAATAAATATAACATGTAAGCCACCATCCATAAAGCAAACAATTTACTTCTTTAGAAAATGTATATGTATTTCAACATGAATAATACAAGTGTTGGTAGAGATAGTCCTAGCTTGAAATGGCTTCTGATTGTTAATGTCCCACCTATCCTACCATCTTCAATTCACCGCTACATAATCCCTTTTGTGTCCACCATTTAATCCCTGGGATAAAGTCAAGAGGTAAAGTTATAAAGCTGATACTGCTACCTTGATAAATAATATAATACCTTGTCCTAATATTCCCAGCTATTTACTTGAATCATATTTGTATTTTCTCCTGATCTAGAAACAGTCATTTAAGATGAGCCTTAATGACTTACTCATTGGGCACCCCACCACATCATGAGATTGCCTCTCCAATTACTAGCCAGCAAGAAACAGGCTTAAAATTACATCTGAAAAACAATCTGAGGGTTTTGAAGGGGCGGGGGGTGGGAGGTTGGGGGAACCAGGTGGTGGGTATTGGAGAGGGCACGGATTGCATGGAGCACAGGGTGTGGTGCAAAAACAATGAATACTGTTATGCTGAAAAGAAATAAAAAATTTTTAAAAAATCACATCTTTGGGGGTGACTGGGTGGCTCGGTCATTAAGCTTCTGCCTTTGGCTCAGGTCGTGATCCCAGAGTCCTGGGATCAGGACTCCCTGCTCAGAGGAAACCTGCTTCTCCCTCCCCCTCTCCCCCTGCTTGTATTCCCTCTCTCGCTCTCTCTCTCTCTCTCTCTCTCTCTCTCTCAAATAAATAAATAAATCTTTTTTTTTAAATAATATCTTTGGTGAACTTTAGGCTCTTCAGAAAATGTAGTGTGTGCACTGCTTTCCTGTTACTCTGTTATACCCTGCTCTTACCAGCCAACTTTCACTACCACCACCTGCATTTCTTTTTCTGAGGATTTCTCTTCCTACTAATTTTCTACTACTCAGCAAGCTAGAAGTGCCCCCCCCGCAAAAAAAAAAAATAAAAAAAATAAAAATAAACACTCCCTGGGACAGCTTTCAACCAAAGACTGATCCAAAGAAATGAGAAAATGAAACAAAAATGAACAAAAACAGATGGGACCAAAAAAACAAACAAACAAACAAACAAACAAACAAAAAACAGATGGAACAACAAGAAAACAAAAAGCAAGATGGTAGATTTAAACTCAAGCGTATCAGTAATCACTCTACATCTAAATACCCCTAAAAGGTAAAACTGATATTGTGACTAAAGCAAGATCAACAATATACCCCCTTGAGAAACCCACTTTGAATATACAGACACACAAATAGTTTAATATTGAAAGGCTGGAGAAAGATAAGATTTGCTAATACTAACAAAGGGGTAGATGGTGTGGCTCTATTACATCAGACCAAACATATGTTAGAGCAAACAAAATTACCAAGATAAAGAAGATAAGTTCAAAATGATAGTGGGTCAATTTATTAAGAACATTTGACAACTCTCTACATTTTTGCACTTGATGATATAGCTTCAAAATACATAAAGCAAACACCAATATAACTGTAAGGAAAAACAAATGAGTCTACAATTAAAGTAGGGGATTTCAACATTATTCTCTTAGTCATTGATACAATAAGTAAACAAAATATCAGTAAGGATATAGAAGGCTTAGATAGCATTATGAACAAAACTTAACACCTCTAGAACACTCTTATCAGTAATAGAAGAACACGTATTATTTTTAAATGTAACTTAGAATATTTACCATGATGGGAATGGAAGCTGGTGCAGTCTGGAAAACAGCATGGAGGTTCCTCAAAAAGTTGAAAATAAACCTACCCTATGACCTAGCAATTGCACTACTGGGTATTTTCCCTAAAGATACAAATGTAGTGATCCAAAGGGGCACGTGCACCCGAATGTTTATAGCACCAATGTTCACAATAGCCAAACTATGGAAAGAACCTAGATGTCCATCAACGGGTGAATGGATAAAGAAGATGTGGTATATCTATACAATGGAACACTGTGCAGCCATCAAAAGAAATGAAATCTTGTCATTTGCAATGACATGGATGGAACTAGACGGGTATTATGCTGAGCAAAGTAAGTCAATCAGAGAAAGGCAATTATCATATGATCTCTCTGATATGAGGAATTTGAGAGGCAGGGTGGGGAGTTTGGGGGGTAGGGAAGGAAAAAAGAAACAAGATGGGATCGGGAGGGAGACAAACCATAAGAGACTCTTCATCTCACAAAACAAATCAGGGTTGCTGGGGGGAGGGGAGTATGGAGAGGGTGGTTGGGTTATGGACATTGGGGAGGGTGTATGATATGGTGAGTGCTGTGAAATGTGTAAGCCTGATGATTCACAGACCTGTATCCCTGGGGCAAATAATAAATTATATGTTAATAAAAATAATTAATAAAGAAAAAGAATATTTACCATGATATACCATCATAAAAAGTCTCAAATTTAAAAATATTCAAGTCATAGAAAGTATATTCTCTTGACCTCAATGTAATTGAATTAGAAAACAGTAACAGAAAGATCTTTGGAAAATTCCCAAATATTTGAATAATAAATAAAACACTTCCAAATAACCTATAAGTTAAAAAAATTAAATATAGAAATTATCTTTAACAGAATGAAAACATGACATATCAAAATTAATAGGAAAAATGCAAAGCTCCACTTATGGGAAATTTCTAGCACAACCAACAAAGAACAAGATAAAAAGTCTTCAATCAATGACTTCAGCTTCTACCCAAGAAAAACTAGAAAAGGAAGTGAAAATAAAACCCAAATAAGCACAATGTGAAACTCAAAGGGTTCAGATCCTGATCCCTGGAACCTGTAAACATTTCTTGATTTGGTTTAATGGGTTTCACTGATATAATTAAATTGAAGATCTGAGATGAAGAGGTTTTCTAGGTATCTAGGTAGGACCCAAATGCAATAAATTATTCTTATAAGAGGAAGAGATGAGCCAAAGGCAGCAGCTTAACCAACTGAGCCACCCAGGTGTCCCAATACATCCAAAGTATTTAACAAATTTCATTTTCTAAGATCAAAAAATATTTGGTTATCATGATCAATTTTTTGACTGTTTTGCAAAGGAGGAAACCACCACCCAAAACAGCAAGAACTTGTCCACGGTCCCAGAGAAAGTCAGTGTCATTGTTGCCACTAGAATCTGACTTTCTTGACTCCCACCCCAGCAGGGGACACACACACACACACACACACACACACACACACACACCTATTAAAAAGTTTGCTAAGCTCTCAACCCAAGGAGTCATAACTAGAAGGAGTTAGATCCCGGCCATATTAAGAATCCACAGAAGCAGGCTTCTCGACCTAGCCAGTGACAAGAAAAGACCAACGGGTGGCAGTATATTCACGTACAAAGAGGCTGGTTGTCCCGATTTCCAGTCTCTTTGAATGCCTTTCCTCTCCCAACTTGAAATCATGGCAGAAAATTCAAAACTCAACCATTAGTATCCTGCTCCCACCACAATGTCTCCTGTGCCTGTGTAAGCTTCAGATATCCCCATTTATGAACTCTGCTACCCATTCAGAACAGAATATCCCACAACAGTTTGCTCCTGAAAGTCTTATTGTTAATTAATTGATTTGCTGAGGCAAAAACAGCCTTTCAAGAACTGCACCTCAGTGGTGCAACAGGTTAAGCATTTGACTCTGGGTTTGGGCTTAGATCATGATCTCAGGGTCGGAGGATCCAGCCGGAGTCAGGCTCTGCACTCAACAGAGAGTCTGCTTAGGATTCTCTCTCTCTCTCACCCTCTGCCCTTCCTATCTCCTCTCCCACCTCTCCCCCTCCCTCTCTCCCCCCACCTCAAATAAATAAATAAATAAATATTTTTTAAAAATTAAAAAGAACTTGAGGAACATCACTGCATCTCAGGATTACCCATTAAATCATTATAGTGTTTACTGAGTAGAAACTGTCACCTTATATTTTACAGGCAGTTCATGGGAATAACATTAAGATGCCTCACTGTTACCTCCACAACCCCTCCCCTCTAAAAAATAAAATATTTGAAATAAAAGGAAATTAGGATTGCCCATTCTGAGGGTAGAAGTTTAAGTGAGGGGAAAATAATTAAGAACAAAAATATACGAAGTCACTTTTGAAAGATCTGTCCTGACATTGAACAGAAATAAGATTCAATTAATTCCTTATCTAAAGACAGAATAAGTCCATTGGTAGAGGAGTTTGCCAGTAAATGCAACCACAGGGAAGGAAGGAAGGAAGGAAGGAAGGAAGGAAGGAAGGAAGGAAGGAAGGAAGGAAGATATGGCGGGGGAAGGAAAGGGCAAAGGGAAGGGAAGGGTGGGAGGAAGGGGGCAAGGGAAGGAGAGAAGGGAGGGAGGGAAGAAGGAGGGGAGCTCTAAAAGCAAAGCCTAGGGGCACTTGGGTGGCTCAGTCAATAAAGCATCTCCATGATCTCGGGGTCCTGGTATTGAGCCAGGCATCCGGCTCCCCGCTCAGAGGAGATCCTGCTTCTCCCTCGGCCTCTGCCCCCACCCTGCTCATGCTCTCTCTCTGTCAAGTAAATAAATAAAATCATAAAAAAAAAAGTCTAAGTGGGAAAGTCCATATTCAAATGTATTACATGGGGTAAGGAACTCTGGTGTATCATGCTTATGGCAGCATAGCCAGATGCCACTAAATATTCAAATTCTGTACCCATTTCCATACCCACCAAGCAGCTTCAAACTAGTACATGGCATCCCACACACCAATATGTAGATATTCTCTAGAGAGCCTGAATGAGGCCCATGTGAGTTTCACTGTCTATGGAAATTAATACCTAATAATAAAATCATAAACTGATACTCTACTTTTATCTACCATTCTCTTGTGAGCTTTTGGGGGCTTTTAGGTATCACGCTCTTGGGATATTCTTTGGCACAAGTTAGAACTCATCAACCCAGTGACACTTCAGACCAAGATTCTGTATTTGAAAATCTAACTAGATCCTAGACCAGAAGTGTCCAAAGCAAAGATCTCATTTTAGTGAGATCTATGGGCAAGCTCTTAGCTTCCTCTCATGACACTTCAAGAGAATGGACTTAACTTTCAGGCATCAGCAAATCTTCTTTGATGAATATTCAACTTACTTACATATATGCTCCTGTTTTTAACACCACAGAGATAGAAATAAATGGTCACTTGACTACTTCATAGACTTAATGATGACGGTTGTTAACATGCCATGGTAGCCTCTGCCTCAGCCAAATGGGCAGTCAGACAATTGGATGATATCAGAAAAAAATACTAAGGTCAGTTGCTGCAGTGTATCCCAAAGAGGAGCAAATCTGATGTAATATTGTTTCGCACAAAATAAATTGACAACTGAAAATCTCTTATAATCACACATCTATTTTCCAATTCAAAGGTGACTTACGAATCCTCTGTGCCACAGCTCCTCCCTTCCCTTTGAGTGAAAGAGTGAAAGGTGATTGATCTCACTAATTTAACATAAAGCACTGTCCTTCATAGTCAAGTATATTTGGATGATTGATTTATTCATGCTTATATGAAATATTTACTTGAAGGGCATTCTAGAGATCATAGAATCCAGCTTCTTATTTTACAAATAAGGAAACAAAGGTCTCACACAAGCAACATGGCTCACAGTCATATAACTATTGGGTGACAGCAAACTGACCACAGGGGACACTGGTGCCATACTAGGAATGACCTCAATAAAAATAAAATTGAGGTTTTATTTGGGGTAAATTGACCCCAGCTTAAACAAGTTAGTGTTCACTGACCTTCCCAGTTTCCAAAGTTGTTTCATGGTCACAGTAATCTACATATCATTTTAAGTTTCCATGAAAGTCCCCAGTGCCCCATTTATGAATATTTGCAAACACCTGATCACTTGACTCACCTATAGTCTGGCAGTGTCTGACATGCCCTGATTAAAATAGCATTACTTTAGCTTACGGTTTTATCTACCCGTTACATTGGGAATGCAAATGCATCTGGGAGATTCGTCATGGGTCAGTCAGCCCTCAATAACTCTTCAAAGTGAAAGAACTCCTTTCTCTCTAAAGAGCTATTTGTTGATTCACTGATGTCTTTGATCATGCGTTTAATGAGTACCTGCTCCTGTAAGAGACTGTGCTAAGATTTGGTGGAATTCATGCAAATGAATAAGGCAAGATTGCTGTCTTCACAGATTTCACAGTCTATCAGGGGAAAGGGGGATCTAATAAGATGTGACATGTCATAGCAGTTCTGTGAAAATATGTTCTTGATGCTACAGAGAACTGAGAACTAATTTTATTTAAGGGGGGGGTGGGGTAGGGGAACGTTATGAAGGCTTCCTGGAGCAATCCACAGAAGGTTTTGATGGGAAAGTGTTAAAGAAAAATATGAAGGCACTCTATATCTAAGAGGGATTGGGGGGTGGGGAAACAGTGTGACGAGATGAGGAGAGGAGAAAAATCAAGAGTTTGGGTACCTCAAAGGCTGACTACCAATTACCACTGTGACCTTGTCCAGCTAAGCCTAACATTTACTCTAGACGTGAGTTGCAAATACACGTAGACTTTTTACTGAATCATTACCAGAGTGAATACAAAGCTAACATAAATCATCAATTATGTATGGCTGGGTAATTGAAATGACTCATGATACTCCGGTAAGCAGGAAAACGAAAGCACAGGCAAACATCAAAGAGGTCCAGGACTTCAGATGCAGATTGCAGTGTGTTTCCTCCATCATACTGGAAATCACACTTACGTACTTTTGTATCTGAATCATGAAGTACCGAGATACATGCAGGAGACCTTGGGCTCAGGAGAGCCACAGTCTTCTCCAATGGAGTGGGCTTATAGCCCTCTGCTTGCCTAGCAGGAAAATAGGCTACATGACCAGGAGCAATAGGAGAAACCAAGAGAACACAATAGAAACTAAGCGCAAAACCATCTACCTGTTTTTTAAGAGCAAAGCTAGTAAACCTGTAGAGATTGCCTACCACATCTCTCTTAGACCCCAGCACGGGAATATTTATCCCAAGTTAGTTAATTTCATTGTGATTTGGCAAGAGTCTGCACCTTGGCTCCAGTCATCCCTGGAACTAAGCATAAGATTCAATAGGTCAGTTGTTATTAATTCTGCATTTACACATAGAACCTGCTCTTCCTCAAACCAGAAGAGGACAATTAAGGTGAAGTGCTAACACAATGGTAGGAAAAACATCTTTTGGCTCCATTCTTACTTCTCATCCCTCCATTCTCCCTATTCAATATTTTCCTTCAGTCCTTTTTGAGGCCAGAAGATGCCTGAAATTCTGTTGGCTACTGGTTGTAATTGACTGGAACCTGCTGCTCTTCCTTCTGGGTCATATTTAGTTGCCATTAAATACATCAAACTAGTACATCCAACTCATGCCTGACCACTTCCAGCTCTGTTGCTGGAGGTAGTGGGTCCTCTCTCCAACATCAAAAACTATACTGCTCTCAAGCACAAAAGAGAATCACTGCTTTCTCCCTGCCACAAGTAAAACCTTTTTGATCTTCTGCAATAAAAGTTAATCAGGTTAAGGGTGAAAATTCTCGGCCTTGGCTTTCATGGCAGGGTTGGTCAACTTAAAACTTTGGAGGCACTGGTATAAATCTCTTCCCACTCAGATTGCAGGAATTTGCATGGTGAACCTGATAATGGTTGAAAAGGAAAGGAGTTTGAGTCAAGGTTAGAACATAAAGCAGGGGCACCTGGCTGGTTCAGTCAGTAGAACATCTGACTCTTAATCCCAGGGTCATGAGTTTAAGCTTCACATTGGGCATGGATCCTACTTTAAAAAACAAAAACAACAAAAATAAATAAATAAAAAACAAAAACAAAACATAAAGCAGACAGTGAAAACATTCACAAGTCCAGAAATGTCTCTGTGAAGTTTTTTTGCAATGCCTTCTCCTAAAGGCTGTCAATGGACCCAGATCCACTAAAACCAATGTTTCCCCCCTCTCTCTCTGCCTGCCTCTCTGCCTACTTGTGATCTCTGTCTGTCAAATAAATAAACAAAATCTTTAAAAAAAAAAACAGTTCCTTCCTTTGAAGAACTAGGGGGGGAAAGTTTTAAAAAAAAAAAAAGGAAAAAGGAATAAAAGTGAGATATTCACCAAAGATGAATGAACACCTATTAACACATGAAAAAATGTGTTAAAACAAAAAGAAATGTTCGAACAGGGAGGCAGGCTCCTGGTACCAGTATAGACCCTGAATGACTAACATGAGATCAATCTTAAGTTTTACAGCCTTTGGAACACATATCTCCAAAGAGGATTGCAATCCTCAGGGAGTCTTACCCACCTTACTGATATGCAACCACTTTTCATTTTCTCATATCACAAATTTTTATCACATTGTCTACATAAACGGAATCACTTAGGTAGTGAGTAAGCCTAGCCATCTGCCCATAATTTATGAAGCTTTGTTGTTTTATCTTCGTTGTGACTATGGTAACTCACTTAAAGGGATGAACTCTTTTTTCATGGAGGTGGGTGTGGTTTTTTTAAAAAATGGCCCTCGCAGGAAAGCTAGCTTCTAGGGTTAGAGATGGGAAGTCTGAGAAAGTAGTGGTTTTCAGGCTGAAGACAGGGCTGCTTGAATGGAAAAGTGGAATATCAGATTTAGTGATAGCATACATCTCCACATAGTCTCCACACAGAGGCAGAACTCAACAGAAGTGTCTCCGTGAAAAAAAAATTTACTCATCAAGTGAGAGACAAAAGTAGTGAAGACTGAAAAGGTGGTTTATTCATCACTCGAGCAAAAACACAGGAAATAAATGCCTCCAGGTAGAAAAATACTTCAGGTAGGAAAGTTGGGAACTTGCAAGTACACAGCCTTAAATTATAAATAGTGAAGCTACTGTGAACCTGCCCAAGGTTCACTATCAAGTAAAGTTTGGTGGGAGAATTTTAAGAACCTTCCTTCTTTAATGTAAATTTGATAAAAGAAAGAGTATCATCTGACTCCCCTGTGTGTGTGTGTGTGTGCGTGTGTTTACCTAAATTGAAAAGTGGAAGAGGTTCATTGTGGAGAAGGTTATGGACCAGGATAAATGTTCCACACAGACAAACTCTATCTATATGAAAAGAAAACACTTTGGCGCACTAAGATACCCAGAAAAACAAGCTTCTGGGTTTATAGCCAGTAAAGACTACCTAACTCATCCTCTCTGGGGAATTATGCAGGCTTTGTTGTTAGGCTGGGTTTGCTCTGCTCTTCTATGTTATTAAGTTCTGGCTTCTGTCTACACTCACTTCTTTGATGGTCTTATCTGGTTTCATTGTCATATGCCAATGCCTCCTGAATTTATATGTCCCATTGAAACCTCTCCCCAAACATAGACTCCAAACATCTACTTGACAAATACTCTTGGATGTTTTATGGGCACCTCAAAATTAATACATTCAAAAGTGAAACTCCTGATCTTCTCCTCTTAACCCGATCCACCCACAGCCTTCCCCCATTTTAATGTTATTTCCATTTTTCTAGATACTTCAGCCAAAAATTTTGAAGTCATCCTGATTTTCTTCCTCCTCTTCTACCCCACCTCCAATCCATTCACCAACACTATTGGGTCTATTACAAAATATTTCTATATCCAATTATTTCCTACTCCCTCCCTTGCTACCACTCTGATCCACCTACTGGTAATTCTTTCACTGGAATTATTGCGACACTCTCCTACCTGGTTTTTGTGCTTCCACCTTTCCCCCGGAGTCATGAAATGGAGTATCAGCACAGCTGCTAAATGATTCTTTAAGAAAAGAGGTCGGGACAGGTCAGTCCTCTGCTCAAGATATCAGTGTTTTTTCCCATCTCACCTGGAATAAAACCAAAAGCCCTTTCCATGACCATGGTCCTTTATTTCACTTACCTCATTTGAAATTTATTTTCTGCTGACTCATCACCTTCCAGCCCCACTGACCTCCTACCTGTTCTTTCAACTTATACTAGAAACAGTCTACCTTCCACCTGGAAGTCTCTTCTTCCACATATCCATGTGGCTCACTTCTTCACCTCCTTCAATTTTGGGTTCAAATTTCAGTTATTCATGAGATGTTTCCTGACCAGATCAACTTTGAGTGTACTCGCCCCAAGATACTCCCTCTCTTCTCTTCTCTTGCTTTTGTCTGAAACAATCATCACCAGTTAAGGTACTATATATTTTGCTTAATTATTTTACTTTTTATCTGACACCGATTCTTGAATATAAGCTTCCTGAATATAAGCTTCATGAAGGTGTACATTTTTTTCTGTTTTTTTTCTCCTCCTAACCCCCCAACTCCCATTCCCTTGCTTTTTCCCTACTACCTAGAATAGTGTTTGGCATGTCATTGATACTGAGTAAATGTTCATTTATATTTTAATTGCTCTAATTTCTCATAGCGCATTCACTCCACCTCTGAATTTGCAATAACTTTCCCGAGGGTAGGCCAAGAGCTTTGAGATTCATAAATCTGGGTCAAAACTAGATGTTTCTTCCCAGCCAATATCGAGCCACTATCAAGGATCTAAATGGCTGGATAGCTCATGGCTGGCTAACTCACCTATACTGAGACCATCTCACTTATGTAGGCACACACTGAGAAGTTGGGTGATGGGCGCTGAGGTTTTACAGTCCTTTTTATGAAAGTTTGAGTCCCGTGGCCCTTGAGGCTTCCTTAGGATGCTAGTCAAATCCTCCTATAAGAACTGCTTACCTCCCAAGATCCCCTGACAAACCAGAATTTTCACCACTTCTCCTCCCCTTCAACTCTGTACACTCGACCCAAACAAGTTTGGAAAGAGATGTGATCTGGTAGGATGGTGGGTAGAGGGTGCTCTCTTAGGCCTGACAGGTACAGTCAGAGGTCTAGTTTGCTTTGACACTTAGGGACACAGACACCATCTATGCACTGAATCAATAGGTATCCCAGAACCTTCCCAGACCCTATGCACCTCTTCTTATAACCCATACCATCATCGCCACTGGATGATGAGAAACAGGGAGGTTGGCAAGAAATCTACCATAGAGACCAGGATGCCAGAGGACAAATTCCCACACTTAATTATAAGAGATTCTTCTCATTTTATTCACCATACAGTCTCCTGAATCCCCTTCCTCATACCTCAGGAGGCCAACCTGGAGAGAAGCAGAGAGATGAGGCATCTGAAAGACAGGACCTTAAGAGATCTGTTCAATTGTGTCTCATAGATTGATCTCAAGTGTAGTGGTCCCTGCTACTTAGCAGCCTGTGGGCCCTTAAGATGAAATCGGCTACAGAAAAAAATGTTCAAATACACATTATTTGTACATCTGAATGCAATGTAAATGGATCTTCCCCCCCCCCCCCACATACAACCCCCGTTACATTTGTCTTTTCCAATCAAGCCTCACAGTCTGGACTTCTCAAAGGGATTTGATGGATCTTTGATCTAGGTCTTCTCTACCAGGCTAGCTTCTCCAATCCTGAGGCTTTGCACACTACCCAGGCCATCATTCATTCAGTCAGTCAGTCAGTCCTTTTTCTTTCAACTGTTACTATAAATGAGAGCAGCTGAAGCATAGGAAGGAGAGTCAATTTAGAGATAAAAGAACTGCCACCAGTGCTCAGAGCCATTAACCGTTATCTGCTCTGTGACTTGGACAATGCCTAAACTTCTCTGAGTCTGTTTCCTTATCTGTAAAATAAGGACAATATGCCCAACTCTGAACTATGGGCATTTGTATTACATAAGGAAAGTAAATATGAAAGAGATTGATGCATTTCAAAGTGCTTTGTAAACTTAGGCATTGTTATTATGGATGCTGAAAAGTACCATCAGTTGATTGCCCACTTAAGCTGCTGCAGGGTGCAAATTTGAGCAAAGACACATTTCCTGCCTCCAGCTTTTTATAATCGAATGCAGTCATACCTTGGGTTCATTGGCTTGCTCTCTCAGTGTTGCTCTGGCTTATCAGAAATCCGTTTACTTCATGCTGAGAAAGGAGGTTTAGACAGAGGTTTGGTTCCAGTCTCTTACCCTGAAATGAGTTACTGCATCATGTAAAATTCCCTGATCCCTGATCCAGCACCTGCACCAAACACTGTTTGCTCACACACCAGGTAAGCAAGAAATATGACACAGACACACACACAGACACACACACACAGACACACACACACATGTGCAGGGGGACTGAAACGGCTCTGCCTCTCCAAACTCCTACCTTGGACATCTCTGTTATGCACTCAAGTGCAAAGGAAAATCTTTGAAGATTCCCTTGCATAATGTTTGCAATATTGTATATAAATCTACCAGCTTGTTTACCTCATTAATTCAGCCCCTATCGGTGTAATGGGAAATTAAAGTAATCAACCAGATAATGAGCACCTGAGAATTTGTTATTGCAGAGCCTGGAATCAGCCAGAGAACTGGTGATGCTCAGCAAAGTGGCTGGAAAATAACTCACCTGGCCACTCATTTTGCTCAAGCTATACAGAGAGAGAGAGAGGGAGAGATGTATATATAATGTCCTATTAACATATGTTGACCAAGAAAAAGAGGCTGTAAACAACCAAAAGCATTTATTCGGGGTCTTGGGGATTGCAATACAGGAAACGGAGAGAGGCCAAAAATTAAAAGTGTAATTGCAAGCAGGGAGTGCAGGCTTGGAAAGGCAAAAACCACAAGGTTATATAACTTGTTTTGAAGGAATTAAGATGAGTGCTGACAGAGTTGCACTGCCTGTCTAAGACAGGAATGGCCATTTAGACAACAGATGCTATATTACCTCGGTTTCAGTCCAAAGTAGAAGGATGAGTTCCAGGAGGTGGTCGAGGCGCAGCTGACAGGTTGCAACTGACAAAATTCACAAGTCTATAGTGTTCAGAAAATTGAAGCAAAATAAGTGCATTGGTCCTGCTTCCTCAAGATCCTCCCCACCCTATTTTGAATGATGCTGTTAGCAACATTTGCTCCACTTGAGAATCTTTTTTCACACATAATGATTGTATTTTATCATTTTATATTTATTTATTTAATTATTTTTTAATTAAGTTAATTTTATAATTATTGTATATACTGGAAAGTAAGCATGAGGATACGCCTCCCATAGACCTCACCATGCTTGGGCATGGGGGAAGGGAGTCCAAAGGAAAAAATATGTGAATTAGATAGAATTTAACTTCTACCACAGCACGCATGTTGTATTTAAGGATATAACTCCCTTATGCCACTCTAAACACTTCTCTACAAAACAAGAAAACCAGGCTAAAAAAAAAACAACTATTTGCACACGCACGCACACACACACACAAAGGTAATATATAGATATAGATAAATATAGATATAGATAGATAGATATGTATGGAGTTTTCCTTCTTCTGTTTCCATCCCCAAGGTGAAATCAAGTTCAAGGATAGTACTTTTCTTAAGGAGGAAAAAAAAGAAAGAAAGAAAAAACAGACACTGAACTTTCTCTCCAAAGATTCTGCAGAGGGAGATAATTAAGCTACTTCTCACTGATGATATGCAAACTAATTATGAGCAATTATCTGACACCAAGGTACAAGCAGCCGCTGAGCTGCTTTCACTCTGAACCTACATCTTAGGGAGGGCACAGTTCCTTGGTTTCTGCCTGTTGTGGAATAAAATCAGAGTGAGATTATAATGAGGCTAGGAGAATACCAAAAGTCTAATTAGATATGAAAAGTAAATCCAGGGAACAGGAGAGTGGTCTTGATTTTAGAAAGTCTTTTAATTTTATTTAATTCTTACTCCAAATGTTTTCCATGGGAGTTAAGTCTGGGTGTTAAGGTTAAACTAAGGAATATATTCTTACAAGATAGTATTTGGATACAGAAGTGGAGGAGTACACCAGCCTGATCCTTGATAGGTAGCCCCTGACAGAAATAGCTAAAATCCACTGGGTCTTTAATATGCATCTTGCATTGGGTTCAGACATTCATTCATTCAAAAATACCTTAGACATGAAACATGGCTCTGGGTTCTTGGGATTCAACAAACAAATGTTAAATAAACAAGTGAAAAGAGAGAGAGGTTTAGCCAACTTTAAGAAGTTACACCGTACACAAAGATAAACTCAAAATGGATAAAAGACCTCAACGTGAGACAGGAATCCATCAGAATCCTAGAGGAGAACATAGGCAGTAACCTCTTCGATATCAGCCACAGCAACTTCTTTCAAGATATGTCTCCAAAGGCAAAGGAAACAAAAACCAAAATAAACTTTTGGGACTTCATCAAGATCAAAAGCTTCTGCACAGCAAAGGAAACAGTCAGTAAAACAAAGAGGCAACCCACAGAATGGGAGAAGATATTTGCAAATGACAGTACAGACAAAAGGCTGATATCCAGGATCTATAAAGAACTCCTCAAACTCTACACACACAAAACAGATAATCATATCAAAAAATGGGCAGAAGATATGAACAGACACTTCTCCAGTGAAGACATACAAATGGCTATCAGACACATGAAAAAATGTTCATCATCACTAGCCATCAGGGAGATTCAAATTAAAACCACATTGAGATATCACCTTACATCAGTTAGAATGGCCAAAATTAGCAAGACAGGAAACAACATGTGTTGGAGAGGATGTGGAGAAAGGGGAACCCTCTTACACTGTTGGTGGGAATGCAAGTTGGTGCAGCCACTTTGGAGAACAGTGTGGAGATTCCTCAAGAAATTAAAAATAGAACTTCCCTATGACCCTGCCATTGCACTACTGGGTATTTACCCCAAAGATACATATGTAGTGAAAAGAAGGGCCATCTGTACCCCAATGTTTATAGTAGCAATGACCACGGTCGCCAAACTGTGGAAAGAACCATGATGCCCTTCAACAGACGAATGGATAAGGAAGATGTGGTCCATATACACTCTGGATTATTATGCCTCCATCAGAAAGGATGAATACCCAACTTGTGTAGCAACATGGACGGGACTGGAAGAGATGATGCTGAGTGAAATAAGTCAAGCAGAGAGAATCAATTATCATATGGTTTCACTTATTTGTGGAGCATAACAAATAGCATGGAGGACATGGGGAGTTAGGAGAAGGGAGTTGAGGGAAATTGGAAGGGGAGGTGAACCATGAGAGACTATGGACTCTGAAAAACAATCTGAAGGGTTTGAAGAGGTGGGGGGTGGGAGGTTGGGGGAACCAGGTGGTGGGTATTAGAGAGGACATGGATTGCATGGAACACTGGGTGTGGTACAAAAACAATGAATACTGTTATGCTGAAAATAAATTTTAAAAAATGATTTAAAAAAAAAGAAGTTATGAGAAAAAATAAATTGTCCAGAGGCTAATGAACAGAGCAGGGAGAAGCCTTCTCAAAGGAGGAAACTAGCAACAAATCAGACTGTCTGTCAGATGGAAGGGCTCTCCAAACCCCCTTCCATGCAGAAGGCATGCAAGTGTGTGTCCTCAGTCAAGAATAAGCTTGATTTGTAAGGCGCCTGCGTGGCACAGTCAGTTAAGCGTCTGACTCTGTATTTTGGCTCAGGTCATGATCTCGGGGTCCTGGGGTCCAGCCCTGTATGGGGCTCCATGCTCAACAAAGAGTCTGCCTAAGATTCTCTCTCTCCCTGTCTCTCTGCCCCTCCCCGCTACGCTCTCTCTCTCTCTCTCTTTCAAATGCATAAATAAATAAATAAATAAATAAATAAATAAATAAAAAGAACAAGCTTAATTTGTGTAAACAACTGAAAAAGGCTTTAAGTAAATTCTGTTTTCCCCCACTTTATAGCTGAGAAATTTGAGTTTTAAAAACTTGCCCAAAGTTCTTTACAAATATGTTCCACTTGTGGGAATTCTTTTAACTTCATTTTCCCTTTTTGGATAGTCAAATCATTTATGTTTCATTGAAGCAATATAAAAACATATTCATTTGGAAGTCTCACTTTCCCTCCTTCCCTGTGCACCCCACCCCATCCCTCATCCCCATGCCCCAGCACTAACTGAAAGTGGTTTATTTTTGGTTTTGCGAGCATCATTCAAGTGTTAATGCAAGTACAAGCAAATACAATTTCATATTCTTATCCTCCTTCCTTATCCCAAAATAATATATACTACAAAAATGTACTGCTTTTCTGTTTCACTTAAAAATATATACTGGATAAAGAAGATGTGGTCCCTATATACAACGGAATATTACTCGGCCATCAAAAATGATGAATACCAAACTTTTGCATCAACATGGATGGGACTGGAGGAGATTATGCTGAGTGAAATAAGTCAAGTAGAGAAAGTCAATTATCATGTGGTTTCACTTATTCATGGAACATAAGGAATAGCATGGAGGACATTAGGAGAAGGAAGGGGAAAATGAAGTGGGGAATCAGAGGGGGAGATGAACCATGAGAGACTGTGAACTCCAAGAAACAAACGGAGGGTTTTAGAGGGGAGAAGTGTGGGGGATGGGTTGGCCCAGTGATGGGTATTAAGGAAGGCATGTATTGCATGGAGCACTGGGTGTTATATGCAAACAACGAATATGGTGACTAACAATTTTAAAAATAAGCATTTATTGCATGCCAGTCTTTCACTGTTCTAAACACATTTCATGTAGGAACTTATTTAATCCTTGCAACATTTGGAGGTAGATACTGTAATTTTCATTTCATGGATGAAGAAAGTGAAGTACTATATTTCAAAATCCACTCACAAGGAAAAGTGTGACAAGAGGGAAAAGCAAGAGAAGGAGGAGACAGTGGCCATAGTCAATTGCAATTAAAATATCTCACTTGCATAAACTTTGCAAAAACAAATGGTGTGTAAGCACTTTTCTGGGATTCCTCACAGGGCCTGGGAAGGGATGGATCCAAGTGAGGGTCTTCCTGGCAAGCTAGCCTCTAACAGAAGGACCCTTTGGGAACCTATTTATTTAGAGATTTAAACAAGTAGAAAGAAGTAAATCATGTAAGAATATGGAGAAACAGTATCTTTGGAAAAGATTGCACTGATTTGGCCAGTACAAAGGCTCAAAGCAAGAACAAATTTGAGATGTTTAAGGCACTGAAAGAAAGCCACCATGTATAGGATATAGCTTCCTCTTTCTAGCAAACTCAGGAGAACAAAGGTATTAAGGAATTCAATGTGGAACTTTCACCAAGAAACTCATGCATCAC
Source organism: Enhydra lutris kenyoni (assembly GCF_002288905.1). Classification (NCBI taxonomy): domain Eukaryota; kingdom Metazoa; phylum Chordata; class Mammalia; order Carnivora; family Mustelidae; genus Enhydra; species Enhydra lutris. Next base: position 13,499,794 of record NW_019154106.1, on the reverse strand, counting down.
TATGATGAGCTTAAAGAAACATCTGAGACTATCTAATAACCTGCAATGCCCTCTAGAATTCTGACAATGCCCCCATAGAGTCCCAGAGATTGGGGGCAGGGAAGTTCATACAGAGGCCAAGCAAAATTCAAGCTCCTCACTCCAGCCTTACCACTGCATATTTCATATACCTGTTTTATATCTTGGATTCCTCACAAGGACTTACTTGAATCAAGGGCTCTATACAGGGAAAAGTTGATAATCCACAGAGACCCAACTCCACCATTTAGTCTGAGAGGACTTGAAGCTCAGAAAGAGTGAATGGCTAGCCCAAAGCCGCAGTTAGATAGGGACACATCATTGCAAGAACTCCAACCTCTTGGTTCCCATTCTAGGACTCTTTCTGATATACCATATCATGCCAATCCCTAATCTTTAGTAATTTTTCCTTCAGATATTTGATATTCTTTTTAAATGCAGCATAACATTTATATTATCTATCCACCTTATGAGACAAAGAAGAGATCTGTAGAACCCGCTCAGGGTAATAAATGTATCATTTACTACAGTGGAATTTGAGAAGGAAAATGTGAATCTTTTGCAGCTGTTAATTCTACCAACTGGCATTTCTACTAAAAATATTATTTCTTGATATCTCAACGAAAGAGTCAAGGGATGATGTGTGTGTTCACAATGAAAAGGCTAGGCAATATCTGGCTCCTCCTGCTTCACTCCCACCATCCTCATCTGTTTTCTAACCCTCATTACTTTTCACCTTAAACCATTGCACAAACTATCTCATTGTTCTCTCTGCCTCCAGTCTTTCCCCATTCTAGTCTGCCCTCCACAGTGGCTTGCCCAATTCACCATCTTCAAGATAAAGCTCTTATAAAAACATTCTCTTTCACAACTTTGAAGCTCCTCTACAAATTAGATCATAGAATTCCCAGAATCTTTAAGAATGTTCAGACCTAATCTAAACTTGGCATTCAAAGCATTTTGCAATCCAACACTAACACTATAATTCCCATTTTTTCCTCCAAATGCTGCTTCCATTCATGCTCTGACCCAGGAATTTTGAGTGTTCCTCATTCTCACTGTGCTCTTTATCTTTACATAGATCTTTGCTTATTATCTCTGCCCTTGTGTTCTCCCTGAGTGATGCCATTGGAGCTTCTCTATCTTTCATGGCCTAATTCAACATCACCTCCTTTAGGAAGATTTCCTTGTTTATGGCAAGCAAATAAGAATTCTTCCAACTTTTACTCCCACACTGGAATGGCAATTTTAAATGCCTTGTGTTGTCATTATTTGTGAAATTATTTTGTTCCCTTTATATACTATAAGGGAAGAACTAATCTATGTATCTTGGCATTTCCTAAGGGGCCTCACAGACTCCCAGGGGCACAGTGAGTGTTTGGTACCATATGTGGTAAAAGGATAGGAAGGGGAGGTCCTCAATATTCCATTCCTCCAGTTTGGGATCAGGCCACAGACAATAGGTCAGAAATTGAAGACAAATTCCTTTAGGAAACATTCAAAGGCTCTGCCCAAACAGAGGGAGAGAGATGGAGGATCACTAGGGTACAGCTTCATAATACATAGACGCCAATAAGATTAGGCATAGCCAAATGACACTGTGACAAAATAGAGCTTCAGCTGGAACCAGTGTTCCAGCCATGTCCACATTCTGGTCACCTCACTTTCCAGCTGTGTGACTTTGAGCAGGTTCCTGTCTCTTCTGAATCTTTCTTACAGAACCATGCTAAGGGCCAGCTGTGAAGACTGCCTGAGAAATTCCAATTAACATTTTGGAACATAATATTTATGCCATAAAAAGTAATGAGAACTATGAAAATCAGAAAATCAACTGCAGAGCTGAATACTTACTACTGAACTCAGCCTGCACAGGCATGAAACAGCCATTTGGAGCAGCAAACACCTCTTAGAAACCCAAAGTTTATTTTATCATCTGAAGAGTTTATCAGGCCTTCAGAGATCACCTTTTCCCTTCCTGAGAATTTGTTTTGCAGACTTCACAATTATCATCAGATCTGAAAAGATGAAGATAACACAAGACTATGATATCATATCCCAAAAAAAAAAAAAAAATTAGTTCACCTGAGGTTCTGATAGGATTATAGGACACTTCTAACGAGGGCGGGAGGGAACAATCAGGAATAACACTGAAAGGAGTCACAAGACTCAGCACTGCTGAGATGGGAAGTGAGCCTGGGCTGTGTTCTAACTGAGACTTGCCACCTCCATCACAGAGAATATATGACAGAGTAGAACATGGGCCTTCTTTATGCGTTGATCCATTCATTCATCCTATAATCAAGTCCGAAGCACTATGTAGTGCCAGGTTTGAAAAATGCAGGAGTGATAATGGCTTGTCCCTCAAATGACTCTTGGTCTCATGGAGGAGACAACAAGGGCAATGCAATTAAGATGTGACAAAAGCTATAATCACACTGTGCCCAAGGGACAGGGAGAACACAAAAAAGTCCTAGCTCGAGCAAAGTTGATCATGAAAAAATAGAAGTGCTGCTTAACCTGAGTTTTGAAGGATGAACAGGTGTCCCACAAGAAGGCAGGGTGGTTTGCACAAGCAAGGCACTGTGTCTCCTTAGTGAGTCCACACATAGTCTAGTGTAGCAACACAGAAAATGCAACAGGGTAACAGATGGTAAACGAGCGGTGGCAGATTGCACATGTACCCTTTCTTATGGATCATCGAAGAATGCCTACTAGAATGTTCTAAGGAAAGGAGTGCCTATTCTTAAACCTTATGTTATATGTAGGATTAATCTCCCTGTGTGATAGAGCAGAATCAGAAGTACGTTTTGGCTATGGTCAGAGAAGAGGACTGAAGAGTTTATCACAGCCAGGAAATCAGACAAGGCTTCTTTTTACCTGACAGCTGGAAGGAATCTCAGATACTATCCAATGTAATTTCTTGGCATCCCTAACTACTTTATGAAAAATTTTGTTTTCATTCAACCTATAAAAATAATATCTATATTAGGATGACTACCTTATTAGCAAATTCTGCCAAGCAATGTTGGTGTTCAAGTGTTTTGCATTTGTGGTCTTAAATATCTAGATAGCAAATGATCAGCCAAAGTGATAGCTTTGGCTTCTAATTCAGTATTCTTGGGGATCCCCAAGCCCTTGTGTTTGAGAACGACTTTATCTGATACAACCCCTCAATGTGATACACAGAAAGGGAAAATGGCTTTGTAATGCATCCAGCTAATCAGTAACTCAGACTAGAAGCCCAGATGCCCAGCTCAACATTTGCTTAATCACAAGTTAGCCACCAGTCCCATGACTTTCAGAACCTCTAAGTACATATCCAACTTCATAATTCACAACTATGATTTACCTTTATGGTCAGAGTTTCATCTTCTAGTTTATCTTGGGCTACATCTGTACTCCACCTCTGAGAAGCAAGCAGAAAAGTTCAGGATAAATGACTCCAGCTTGAGATAGTGAAAATAACTTTTAAAAAAATCCTCACTCTCTGACCTTTTTGTATTGTGGAATTTATGAGTTCATATATGTAGGAGGAATTTTTCTTATGACCTGATTAGAAGGTACCATGAAACTTCTGACCCCAAAGTAGTATTCTTTTTTGTTCATTGAACCAGGTAGTAACTGCTTTTCTGTTAGGAAATTTTTTTTTAAGATTTTATTTATTTATTTGATAAAGATACAGCAAGAAAGGGAATACAAGTAGAGGGAGTGGGAGCGGGAAAAGCATGTTCCCCACCGAGCAGTGAGCCCGATGCGGGGCTTGATCCCAGGATCCTGGGATCATGACCTGAGCTGAAGGCAGATGCTTAACAACTGAGCCACCCAGGCGCCCCTGTTAGGAAATTTTTAAAGCAGATCAAGCAATCTATTTTTTGCCATGTTTTACCTATATTTAATATTTCATAAGTACTCACTGAATGAATAGCAAATTGACATTACCTAAAACACCCATTTTATACGGTAAATAACCTATCTCAGAACTGGGAGGTGAGTGAGTCACAGCGTGTGGGGATTCATGGAACCACAGGCCATGGTTCCTAAGAACCTGGCTGGCAAAATCACTGGGGGCTTTAGGAAAATGCAGACTCTGAAACACCGCTGTAGACTAGTTGAATCAGAATTTCCACAGGGTTTTACCCAGAATTCAGCATTTACAATGGCTCTCTAGGTAACCCATAACTATCTAATCTACCCAAACAAACTCTTGCCATATTTTTCAGAGCAAAAGATTCTAAGTTAAAATGATGAAATCAGTCATGGCAGTCAGTTGGAATCCAGCATGAGAAATGAGACCTTCCAGGATCAAGGTAATTGGGATGAGCTGTCCCTTTCCTTCATCCAGATATTTCCTCTTCTTGGGACCCTACTTATTCAATCACTGAACAAATAGTTACAAAATGGATACTGTGCTAGACCTGAGGATATAATACTGATCATGATATAAATCACCATCTTCTCATGGAGCCTGTGATCTCAGTCACTATAGTACTATAAGAATTCTATCCAGGAAATCTTCCTGAATTTATAAACTTAACTTTTTTTTTTCCTGATGTTTCCTTACTTTTCACAATTGGTGCAGACAAGCCTTTTTTTTTTTTTTTTTTTTTAGAACTATTTCCTGCCTGTGCTTAGAGCCTCTACACAAGAGATGAGATCCATGTCCCTTCAGGTTTGGGTAGCAATTACAGAACTCTTTCTATTCCTTCCTCTCCTTTCTCTCTTTAATCAATGACCTGCAGTGAGGACAGTAACATATTGAACCAGAAAAGCCATCCCAGAACCACACAGTTTGTTAATTCTATTTACATTTTCTCCTGGGTTAGCCAAGGACTCTCAACCCTTTGAGGCTTGCTTCTTCTTTCAAATAATGTTCTTTCTGCTAAAATCTTCCAGTCACTGTGCAGGAGGTTGGAAATGCAGGCATAAAGGTCATGTTCTCTGCCCCTTGGTGAGGTGTCCCTGTGTATTAACAAAGTCGGGCAATTAAAAATAGACACATACAAGGTGGTCAGACCCAGCACAAGGATGGCACGAGATAGATGCTCATCAAGTGTATGTTCAACTGATATTAGTTTATTTATTACATGGAACCATATGAAACTAATGATATTTGATAGTTTGATGTGCAAAGGAAAGTGGCAATTAGATATAATTTAATCTAATACAGGTTCTGATAGGATTAAGCATTAGACAATGTGAGAGAGCAGGGAAGTAGAAACAAGGAGCTGCCTCTTTTTTTTTTTATTTTACCGACTTTTTTTTTAAGATTTTATTTATTTATTTAACAGAGAAAGAGATCACAAGTAGGCAGAGAAACAGACAGAGAGAGAGGGGGGAGCAGGCTCCACTGAGCAGAACACCCAATGCAGGGCTTGATCCCAGGACCCTGGGATCACAACCTGAGCTGAAGGCAGAGGCTTACCCCACTGAGCCACTCAGGTGCCCAAGGAGCTGCCTTTTGAAAGTTCAAATTCTACTTTTTTTTTTTTCTAGTTAGAAAAGCGATATATCAGAGAAGAATCTTAAAGAATAAATTCAGTCATACAATCCATTTCCACTGTCATTCCTCTTATCCAATCCACTATCACCTTTTACTTAGACGAGGGCCATGAGGGCATCCTAACTGATCTCTCCACTTAACTTTCTTCTCCCCTCTTCCTATGCAGTATCCAAATGAATGATCTTGGAAAATCTCAAATCAGATCATGTTCCTCAGCTACTTAAAATCTCCCATTGGTAACCAGTTATGCTTTAAATAAAACACATATCCCATCAAGGTATCAGCCTGACCTTGCATTTACTAGCTGTTTAATTCTTTCCATGCCACTCCTTCCATCCCCATCAAGGACAGCAGGCCCACAGACCTTCATGTTCAGCTCCCCCCATGAGATTCTTTTACATCTGCAGCACAAGCCTCCAGGGAAAGTTGTTTCATTTCAAGAATAACAAAAAAGGTTATATAACTTTCAACTCCGTGTCAAAATTTCATTAACTAGTAATTGTTATCATAACTTAGGCTGCACCAGCAAAAAGCAAAGACACATACCTTTTTCATGAATCTTGGGGTAAATGTGTGTTTTTCTTGAGGCATTTTGAATTATGGAAGATAGCACAACCATCCCCATCCACAATTATGGAAGATAGCACAACCATCCCCATTTTTGTACTCTTTTTGCTCCACTGTTTGTTGGTTTGTTTTGGTTTGGGTTTTTTGACCAGAATCAAAGTGACAAAAGGCATTTAGTGAGCTGTGGCCTGGTGATCTTTTCCTGCCCCATTTCACCTTTCTGACCTATGGTCTCATTTGGGCCTCTCTCTGATCCCTGCATGGAAGTATGGGTTATCAGAGCTCATGCCCTATCTCCCTTGTATTCTGTAATGTCATCAGCATCAATGAGTATTTATGGAAAACAAGTTATGGGTTCAGTTCCAAACCATATGTGTGTGGTCCTATACCTGAGATGAGGACCCTCCCTCTAAGAATTTTTAGGGAGGTTATGTTGGGGAGAGGCAAGTGAACACACAAGAAACAATAAAAACAACTGATCCCAGAAAATATTTAGCACCTACTGTGAACATGCAAGGCCCCAAGATGGCCACTAAGGACAAAAGTATTAACTGGTTGTTCAGGTAAACTAATGGAGAAGCACGAGTCTTGGTATCAGAAGACCTATGCCCGTGTTTTCATGTCAACAGGATGTGCGGGTTTAGTCAAGTGTTTTTCTGAATCTATTTCCGCATCTATAAAATGTCACTGACACCTACCTCCAAAAGCCACCTGTGGGTTAGGAAGATTAAATGGATGTAAAAGAGTTTTCTAAACTCCAAAGCACTTGCTATGATGATGAAGATGAGGATGAGGATGATGGGTTATTTGCATGAGGCAAGTTCTGTGCTAAACAATTTAAGTACATTATTTCAATTAATCCTCACTGATGTATTTATGAATTAGATTCTATCACAATCTTCACAGATGATGTTCAGAGTGGGACAAATTTCTTTTTTCAAGGTCACATAGCCTATGTAATTGTGGAACTGACACTGGAATCCAGATCTATCTAGTTCCATAATTAATACTCAATCATCATTCTGTACAACCAATCACCTTTGTCTTTGGAAAGTACATTTATTAGGAGGCCACTGAATGTGAGTTAGAGACTCTGGGTTAGAGACCCTGGGTATGGCCTGGGCCTATAACTTATTCCATGTCTGACACTAGATAAGTCCCAATCAACTGTTTGTAAGGAGTTTGAACTCTAGCTTTTCTTAGGTCATTTAGGTCATTCTCTTTATGTCATTTGACATTCTACCATCTTTGTTCTAGTTGATATGCTAGACATGGCCCATTAGGTAATTAACAATTCACATCACCCTGGCTTCATGCCAAATGAATGAAGTCAACTACAGATACCAGAGGGGGTTGAAGAGGAAGATCTCCAAGACTATTGCAGGTGGAGAAAGCTTTTCAGAGAGGATGGGCCTGAATTATTTATTATTTTCCTCCATAATCACTATACTGACAAATATTTTATTTTTACTTAACCTAGTGTAGTGGCATAACCTGGCAAAAGAGAAAAGAAGGGGGATCGCATGAGCCCCAGAAAGAGGCAGGCAGGGAGGCAAAACTGACAGTTGCATGCTGCCTGCAGACCACCACGGTAGAGAGACAGCATTTCGTCATCAGTTGTGAGTTAGCTAGAAGTTGTAGACAAATGCCCCAGACCTGCTCGGAATTGAGTCTTCTTTCCTCCATGAGGTCTGTGAGTGCTTCATCCATCCGCACCATCCTTGTCATTATGGGAATGATCATATAAGGCACTGATTCCTTACCATGGGTGATTTTGCTTGTCAGTGAACAACTGGAAATATCTGGAGAGACAGTTTGTATGTCATGATTTGGCAGAGGGATGGGAGCAGCTTTCTACTGACACCAAATGGGTTGAGGCCAGGAATGCTACCAGACATCCTACAAAGCTCAGGACAGCCCCCACTCCTATGGCCCACCCCCCGCAATAAAGAATTATCTGGCCCAAAACATCAATAGAGCTAAGATTGAGGAGCTCTGATATAATGGAAGAGCAATTATAGGAAACCATCTCCTTCCCACTCCAACACCAGAAGGGAGAGAGAGCCACCAGGCCAGCTTGTGCAAGGTTTTTGGAAAATGTAGGAAAAGCTTTAAACTGAACATGTTGATTTTTAATAACTTTTTATTTTAAAATAGTTTAAGACCTATGAGAGTTACAAGAATTATAGTATAAAGTAACCACATACCCTCCACCTATCTTCTCCCTTTGTTACTGTTAACGTAATCATGGTACATAGTCAAAACCAGAAAACTGACCATGACAAAATAAATACTATTAACTCAAGTACCCACATTATTTCTATTTCACTAGTATTTCCATGCACTCTTTTTTTTCTTTGTTTTATCACATGTGCAGACTCAAGTAACCATCACCATAATCAAAATAGGGAATTTCTCAATTGCAACAAAACTCCCTTGTGTTACCCCTGAATAGTCACCTCCCTTCCCTCAGCACTAATCTCTGATAACCACTGATCTGTTCTCCATCACTATCAGTTTGTTATTTCAATAATATTATGTAAGTGGAATCATACAGTATATAGCCTTTTTTTCACATTGCATAATGCCCTTGAGTATCATCCAAGTTGTTGTATGTGTCAATAATTTATTCTTTCTTACTGATCAATGGTATTCCATTGCATGGATATACTACAGTTTGTTTAACCCTTTACTTGTTAAAGGACATCCGGGATCGTTTCCAGTGTGGAACTCTGATAAATAAATCTGTTATGAACTTTCATGTCCAGGTTTTTGTGGGAACATGAGTTTTAATTTCTCCAGGACAAATACCAAGAGCACAACTGCTGCATCATTCATACAATAAATGCATATCTAACTTTAGAAGAAACTACCAAACTGTTTTGCATTGGATCTGTACCACTTTACATTCCCATCAGCAATGCATATGACATTCATTTATGAGACTGATGTTTTAAAATGGAAAGTGCTATATCTTAACAACCATAATGAGACTGTCTTAATATGATTGCACAGCTAAGACATCTGACTCCAATCATACTAATGGAACTCACTGCCCACCTGGAGAGGGAAGATCCAAAGAGCAGAAGAGGTAGGAGTTATTAAAGAAAATAAAACCTTCATCTCTGGATCTCAACTAGGAGAGACTCCTCAGTTGAGCATTATGTCAGCAAATATCATTTTCTCTGAAAAGCAAATTCCTATTCCCAGTTTTTATCATGTAGGTAACTGCCATTTGGAGCTTCGGATCACCATGCGGTAACTCATGGCATCACTGAGATAAATTCCAGGCACATGCAAGGAACCTGACTTCTCAGTGGGTCTCGTTGACCTTATATGAAAAATTAGTACTTCTGGTGAACCTGGAAACAACTGGATCTGCCAATTCATGATATGGCTATATCATCAGGTGAATTAGTTAACCTTCTAACCTATTGCAAATTTAGTAAATAACAGTTTCTATAGTATGCTTTTAATGCAGTTTGATAATGTATGAAAATCACTCAAAGCAGTGCCTAAGACGTAGTGAATACTTAATAAGTGTTCGCTATTTATGGCATTTAAGAGGGTAGCTTAAAGATGACAGAAGTTTTGATTCCTGGTGACTGATAATACCTTAATATCAAAAGATATGTCAGGATAAGGAACTGCTTCAGAATAGGGTTCAATGATTTTTTAGGGAGACTGAACCTACTTGGCTAAGAATTTTCTTGCATGTATGGAGAAATAAGTATTTAGATCTCCACTTCTCTGATGCACAAGGCTCCAATCACATGTATTTATTCATAATTAAATTTTAATTAATTAAGAGAAATTAAAAATTCAGTCTCAGTAACCACACTTTAGCACTAGCCACACTTCAAGTTCTCACTAGCCACATGTACTGGAAAGCACAGATATAGAGCACTGCCAAAGAGGCAGAAAATTCTATTGAACAGAGCAGACAGATCTCATGCCTTTGATCATATTTTTAAATAATTGAATTTTTATACTACTCCTTTGTTTTGTGTGTTTAAAATATCTTTTGAAGGAGAATTTCATAGCCTTCACCAAATTGCCAACTATGATTTAGAAGCAACAGTAAAAGACCAGAAGTAGAGGTAGAGAGAACTTGAGACATTCTTGTAGAGAAGTCATGAGAGTGAGTACTATTGCACAAAGAGAGAAGGTACATGTGAAGGAAACAGAACCTCAGGAAATGCTCACCCAATGGGAGACACTAATGAATGTTTGGAAAAGGCAAGAAATAAAGGGAGTCCTGCATCGAGAAACCAGGATAGTAGAGTGGGCTGCTTAACAAGTCCAGATGCTGCAAGGAAACCCAAGAGAGCAAATACTGAGCAAGAACTCCTGGGTTGGGCAGCCAAGTAGTCATGATAACCCCAGAATTTTCAGTGGATGGTGGGGTGCTAGCCAGTTTACATGGAAATAAGGGTGCTTAGGAATGGAAGCAGTACCTGAAGGTTATTCTTTCAAGAAGTTGGCAAGAGTGATAGGAGAGAAAGGGTAGTTATCTTAAAGATATGGAATAAGACATTTTTAATGAAAAGGAAAATAAGCTCATGGTCTGATAGAGTATTTCTATTAGCGTTGGACAGAGGGCAAGAGAAGAGATGCATTATTGCCCTTCATGTCTATATGGGGGAAGCCTGAGGCCATCCCTGGAATGTGGAATAGGCTAGAGCACAAAATAGAAGGCCATGAGCATGACCATGTCCCAGTGTTAGCCTTGCAGAACAAATCTTTCATGTAGGAATCTCCATTTCTAAAAAGTCTGTTCTGGGGCGTTTTCATTCTTCAAAATTCAGCTTAGGATCACATCCATCAAGTCTTCCATGAATTCTTTTTCTTTTTTTCAGTGAAAATTTCTTTGGTTTTTAGTAGGTTTTTTGTTTTGTTTTGTTTTTGTTTTTAGCAAGACAGGAAACAATGTGTGTTGGAGAGGATGTGGAGAAAGGGGAACCCTCTTACACTTTTGGTGGGAATGCAAGTTGGTGCAGCCACTTTGGAGAACAGTGTGGAGATTCCTCCAGAAATTAAAAATAGAACTTCCCTATAACCCTGCAATTGCACTACTGGGTATTTACCCCAAAGATACAGATGTAGTGAAAAGAAGGGCCATCTGTACCCCAATGGTTATAGCAGCAGTGGCCCCGGTCGCCAAACTGTTGAAAGAACCAAGATGCCCTTCAACAGACGAATGGATAAGGAAGATGTGGTCCATATACACTATGGAGTATTATGCCTCCATCAGAAAGGATGAATACCCAACTTTTGTAGCAACATGGACGGGACTGGAAGAGATTATGCTGAGTGAAATAAGTCAAGCAGAGAGAGTCAATTATCATATGGTTTCACTTATTTGTGGAGCATAACAAATAGCATGGAGGACAAGGGGAGATGGAGAGGAGAAGGGAGTTGGGGGAAATTGGAAGGGGAGGTGAACCATGAGAGACTATGGACTCTGAAAAACAATCTGAGGGTTTTGAAAGGGCGTGGGGTGGGAGATTGGGGGAACCAGGTGGTGGGTGTTAGAGAGGGCACGGATTGCATGGAGCACTGGGTGTGGTGCAAAAAACAATGAATACTGTTACGCTGAAAAGAAATTAAAAACAACAACAACAACAACCTGAGGGTTTTGAAGGGGCGGGGGGTGGGAAGTTGGGGAAACCAGGTGGTGGGTATTAGGGAGGGCACGGATTGCATGGAGCACTGGGTGTGGTGCAAAAACAATGAATACTGTTACACTGAAAATAAATTAAAAAATTTTAAAAAGAGAGAGAGAGAATGGTAGCAAAAGCCAGCTTTAAATTTACCTACTTGCTCAATACCTTTGAATTCTTTCTCCCTTTGAAGCACATAAAGATTGCAGATAGGCTGGAACATTATGCTCTGCTAGCTTTTTTTTTTTTTGTCATTGTTCTTTAAAATTATTGTGATAAAGATAACATTTGCTACCGCTGAAATTTTCAAACAGTAAAATAAGTAGGTAAGTGGAAAGTAAAAGTGTCCCTCATGGACATTTAAGACACTCACACTTTCTTATATACTTATCTAATTTATTATGTGTTTCTTGAGTCATTTTGATTAATGTACTATAAGAAATATTGCTCAGGAGATATCTTCTTACACAGCAAAGAAACAAGCCCTTTTTATTTCTTTAAGATCTGTTCTGGTTCAGGTAATGTATCCAGTGTTGACAGAATGAATCCATAAGCGTCCCATCAACACCTACCAGAAGCTCTGTACCACCCCAAACTCTGGGAAAGGGTATAGTCATCAGCCAACCAATGTGCTAGTAAGATGGCAAATTCTGGAAAGTAATCTAGCAGCAGATATACAGCAATACGAATTCAGACTCTTAGAAAAGTTCTCATATACTCCTTTGCCTTTGTAATTATTAAACTTTTAATGTAACCAATAAGCATAAATTCTCAAAGTCAACTTGATAGCAGTTGTCATTAACTATAAAAATAGTCGTGTTTTGACCCTGTATTTCCCATTCAAGGCATTTTTCCTCTGGAAATAATGCAGATAAATACCTATTCAAGAGGATTCTGTTATTTTGTTATTAATTGTGGAAACAATTTTGAGAATCACTTAACCACTCTTAAGGGTATTGCTAAATAAAAGATGGTACCTCCATAACGTGGAATATGTTTAGCCATCTGAAGTTATGTTTTTCAAAGAATACTTTGCAGAGAGGAAATGTTAATGAAAATGTGTTAAATAAATAAAAGCAGGATACAAAATAGCATTACAATTTAATTCAAGTTTTTTACTTAGTTTTCTTGAATTGCATGCAATAACTCTCTGAAACACCCCTCTTCTATCTTGATTCCCCCATTTTCTGGGTCCCTCAGCTGTTCCCACATCTTTTTATTCTAAATGCCCTGAAAAATTCACCTTCCACCAACCACCAACCTAACTGAATATGTTCTTTATTTTTTTAACTCATATTGAATCTATTTCCAGGCCCCAAATTATAGCAAGAATGCCCCCAATCAAGCATTGTTAGTGCTATCCCTTGCCTCTTGTGGTACAAGAGCCTCAGGGTTTACTTGGTACTGAGGGAAATAAAATGATAGAAGATGTCCCTTCTTTCATGTATAACAATTGCCCTCATTACTGCATATCATTCTGCTACACAAAACTATTTTTAGCAGTCAATATTTGCTGATTCTTCCACTATGAAATGCATTGAGCTAAATGCATTTTCTTACTCCTCATAAGGGGTGCCTCAAGAAAGGTGGCCAGCACCTCCCTTTCTCAAGTGCTTGCTGTGTAACTTAGGAGGAGTCACATGCCTTCTCTGATAATCAGCTTTCTCTTATAAAGCAAGATGAAATCCCAACTCTGATATTCTATTTTTCTCTTCCTTTACTACATACAAAAATTGCAAACAAGAGACTGAAATAAAGGAGGGGGATGGATTCCATTCTATAAATTGGTCATATTCTTCTGAACTGACCATGTATTTAGCCTCATTTCCTGGCTGAAAGTAACTTTATTTCTTGTTCAGCATACTGTGATCTTCTCAGAACACGTTGGGACCATGATAAATTCTCTGGATACACAGACAACGTTCAAATTCTCAGAGACTTCCTGATCACTCCAAGATCTTAGTTTCTGAATACAATGTCTTGTTAACATGAACCAAGCATCTACTTCCAGGGCTGGGGCAGGGAAAATGAGACTGGCACATCTTTGTGTGTCAGGAAGTTAAGATGCCTATCAAAAGTTGATGGGACTATATCAGTAGGACAAGAAGTCAGCTTTCTTTAGCCACAATTGGTAAAATTGGTAAAATGAATAATGGTAAGACTGGATTAAAGTCCATTAATCTAAAAATAATCCATGAGTACTTATTCATATAAATAAAGATGGATGGATAGATAAATGATAGATAAATAGATGATAGATACATAGATGATGATAGATGATAGATTGATAGATAGATGAGAGATGATTGATAGGTAGATAATAGATGATTGATAGGTAGATAGATGATATATAGACAGACAGATAGATAGAGTCCTTATACATCCATGAAAGAAATAAAGCAAATGTGGTAAAATTCTGACAGTTGGTGAATCAAGATGACAGGTATATGAGTATTCATTTTTCTATTCTTTCAAATTTTATGTAGGTTTCAGATTTTTAAAAATACAAATTTGAGGGAGGAATTGAACCAAGTGACTCTATGCTTAAGTGATTGTCAACTCTGGAACAAACTCTCTGTAAATAAAAAGATTTTATCTCTCTTTAAAACCAAGGGATTCATGGACACTTGGTTGGCTCAGTTAGTTAGGCAACTGCCTTCAGCTCAGGTCATGATCCCAGGGTCCTGGGATTGAGACCCACATCGGGCTCTCTGCTCAGCAGGGGAGTCTGCTTCTTCCTCTCCCTCTGCCTGCCACTCTCCCTGCTTTTGCTCTCCCTCTCTGCCAAAAAGATAAAATATTTAAATGTTTAAAATGTTTAAAAATGTTTAAAATTTAAAAAAAATAAAACCAAGGGATTCAATGATCACTGATCATCCACATTGTTTTTGAAATTTAGTTAACTCTTTCACAGAGATAGCCATCATGTTCCATTTCATCAGAATGTTAAATTTTGCCACTTTAATTCCTATAAAAGGTACATTATTCTGGCAGGCGAGAATTCTACCACTGAACCACCAATGCAAGTAAAAGGTACATTATTCTGATGTGATGCATAGTATGTATCTCTACTAGTAATTTCCTAATGTTATGTTCAAGACTTATATAATAGTGGTGCTGAAAATAAGGGTGTTTAAATTCAAGATAACCAATAAAATGACTTATAAATTATTTTGTTAAAATAAAATTATTATAATATATCTTTTCAAAACACCTCCAGAGCCTCCTCTAGTCACATATCATATGAATCACCATAGTGGATTCCTATGTCCACCCATAAAGACCTATCTAGATATCTAGATTTTGCCCCAAAGCAACTTGTTCTGGCAAGTCAAATCTTCCTTCTTCACTGTAACTCACGCACACACACTCTCATACACATGGACTTAGGGGAAGTACCATCAAGATCTTGACAAAACACAATGCTAGTTTTCTCTTCACCTGAACAGACATAGTTATGAATCTCTGAAATGTCTGCAGAAAGGAAGAAGAAAGGAGAATGGAGAAAAGAGAGGGAAGGAGAAAAAAAAAGAGGCTAGCCAGGGATAGAGAAAAAGAAAAGGAGAGAAGAAGTATCAAAACATCAGCTGTGGAAAGAGCCAAGATGCCCTTCAACAGACAAATGGATATAGAAGATGTGGTCCATACATGCAATGGAATATTATGTAGCCATCAGAAAGGATAAATACCCAACTTTTGTATCAACATGGACGGGACTGGAGGAGATTATGCTGAGTGAAATAAGTCAAGCAGAGAAAGTCAATTATCACGTGGTTTCACTTACTTGTGTAGCATAAGGACTAATATGGAGGACATTAGGAGAAGGAAAGGAAAAGTGAAGAGGGGTAAGTCTGTGGGGGAGAGGAAGCATGAGAGACTGTGGACTCAGAAACAAACTGAGGGTTTGGGCGGGGCAGAGGTGGGGGGATGGGCAAGCCTGGTGGTGGGTATTAAGGAGGGCACGTATTGCATGGAGCACTGGGCATGGTGCATAAACAATGAATCTTGGAACCCTGAAAAAATAAAATGAAAAAAAGATATCAACTGTGGGAGCTCCTGAGTGGTTCAGTCTATTAAGCATCTGCCTTAGGCTCAGGTCATGATCCCAGCATCCTGGGATCAAGCCCCACCTCCAGCTCTCTGCTCAGTGGGGAAACTACCTCTCCTTCTCCCTCTGCCTGCCTCTCTGCCTACTTGTGTTCTCTCTCTCTCTGTCAAATAAACAAATAAAATCTTTTTTAGAAAAAGATATCAGTTGTGGGATGGCATCTGTTTTAATAAATCAACGTGTTACAATCACATCTCCCCACAAACTCGACCCCACCCATGTACTACAGGTATATACTGGCAAACATAGCTTCTGCCTCCTGGAGCCCAAAAGACCTCACACAAAGTTCAGTGAACCTTGGGACCATGACCAAGGATCTCATGAAATCACACAGTAAACTTACAGTGTCTGCCAACATCGACATGAGACTGCATTGACTATTATTCAGCAGGAAGCAAAGTCGCCAGGAGGTGTTAAAACAAAATTGTGGTGACCAGAGACGTGAAGCCACCTTAAGCATGATCACTAGCGCAAGCATTTATCTTTTTTTTAATATTAGAGAGTAGAAGCAAATCACCTCGATCTCCACCACTTTTGAGCCACAGAATCCCTAGCACAGTATTGAATATATTCAATCTCTCTGAATCTGCTTTCTCTGGCCTGAGAAATAGAGCTTGTAGCACTTCCCATGCCACTCTGGTAAGAAGTAAGTAAAATGAGGGAGGTAAAGATGACGAACCCATGCAAACACTTAATGAATGTCTGGTTTTGCCATGTGTTCTCTCTATAAATGATGTAGATTAGAGACCAGTTAAAGACCCCTGGCAATCCTGAAACTCAGTCCACTTTCCTAATCCTTCATTTGTGTGTTTATTCATGTGCTTAACAAATATTGGGTGAGAACCTAATTTCAAGATGGACTGCACAAATAGGGGGATGAGACTCAAACAGGCAAAAGCCCTGCCCCCCTTGGACCTTAGAATTTAATCCCCGCTCTGTCCTCTGTCCTTCCCCATTCCTTCCTTGACTGGTGGAACATGAATTCATGGGTGTTCATGTTCTCCTTCTCAGGAACCATCTCCTTCCTCCCCGTGAGATAGGGGAGACCACCACAGAGTCTATGAGAAGAATAGACCATGTTGTCACACAATAACCCGGCCCTTGGCAGGACCGGGGCCGGCCAAACAGCAGCTGACAGGGGGGCCAGATGGGTGCTGGAAGTGTCTGCAACTCGGGCAGTTCTTCCTGAATGTCAGCGTTGAGGCAATGAGATGCTTCAAAGCCAAAGCACCAGTAGCTAATGAGGATATTTTTCGAACGTTTGAAATGAAAAGAACTTCGGAACAGTTGTCCTGGGAAAATGGGTGTGCATTTCATACAATCACTCCATTCGCAGAACCAGAGCATGCCCTGAACCAAATGAACCCTTGAGGAAAGCAGGTCACAGGTGATCCTAACAGTGACACTCACAAGCATTTATATAATGTCAGTCCTCCAGGAGCTGTAAGCACTTTACAAACAGATAGGTAGGCTAGATAGCGACTAATCCTGGCAAGTCAAAGAATTGAATCCCCTACAATCAGTCCACCATGCTGCATGATATTGTGATTAATAAGAATGGTTTCATTTGGGCACCTGGGTGGCTCAGTTGGTTGAGCAACTGCCTTGGGCTCAGGTCATGATCCCGGATTTCCGGGATCTCATCCCGCATCGGGCTCCCAGCTCGTTGGGGAGTCTGCTTCTCCCTCTGACCTTCTCCTCTCTCATGCTCTCTCTCATTCATTCTCTCTCAATTAAATAAGTAAAATCTTTTAAAAAAAAAATGGTTTCATTTTTCTCTGTGCCTCGATGGATCCAGTTGGAATGGATCTCATGGAAAACTGGAAAATCTTTCACTCACCATAAAATCACAATGGTTATAATCACAGTTTCTGCATTACAACAACATTTCCAGCTTCATTATCTCTTTCTTTTTTTATTAACATATCATGTATTATTTGGGGTACAAGTCTGTAAATCATCAGTCTTACAGAATTCACAGCACTCGCCAATTTCATTATCTCTTTTGAACCTCACAACACTTTAAAAAATAGGCAGAATGGGTATCATTATACCCAATTTAACAAGAGCAGAAACTGAAGTTCAAAGAGGATAAATGACTTCAATAAAGATGATCAGCTTTTAGAAGGAAGTAGCATAAAAGAGGTGTGATTAGTTCTGCTAAGACCAGAGTTTTTGTGCTGTCTGTGCAGTTTTCAAACAAGTGTTTCTTTCTCCCTTAACTCTCAAACTTAGAGTTTGAATCCTCAAGAGAGCAAGTGGCACTAGCACTTACTGTAGAATTTCTTTTAAAAATGATTCTTGTTTTTCACCTAAAAGGACCATACTTTTGTTTTGAGGACATTCCACTGTAAAATTGTGCATAAGGTGGCCTTTTGTGTTAGTTTATGACATTACAGAGCTGGAGAATGTTCACTGATTGACTTAAAAGGAGACAAGGAGCCTGGAGAAGAGATTCCAAGTGGTAGAAGATGGTTCATAGACAAAAGCTGGTGATAGAGTAAGGAGGAACCCTCAGCCTGCTTCCTCAGTCTGTAATTTTAATTTATGCTTTGATATTTTCTGTCACTACTTCAATTGCTGTACTGATACATCTTTGTCTCTTTTTCTTGCCTATTTAACTACCTTCCCACTTCCTTTAAGAGAACAGAATTCTTGTGAAGACACCATATTTGGCAAATATTTGCTGTGGTTGGATAACATGCTGACTCAGAGATTAGAGAATCCCAGAGGCTAATATTTATAATGAATTTAATACATGCCAGACATTGTCTTAAGCACTTTACATGAACTAGCACATTTAATCTTCACAAAAGAAAATACAGAAGGTTTTAAGCATCAAATTAGCATTTATTAGCATCATCTATTAGCATCATACCTATGTTACAAACAGGGAAACCAAGCCACGGGAAAGTGAAGGCATTTGTCCAAGTGCATGGTGCTAGAAGCATTAGTACTGGATTTTGAACCCTAGATGTCTGACTTCTCAAAGATATTAAATGCTTGGGGAGGGGAGAGGAAATGCATTTTGTCCACTTGTTTTGTTTTTAGCAGCTCTCCGTATGGAGAAAAGGAAGCTCTATCCATTCCTTATTTCCAGATTATCTAGCATGTCAACTAGAAAATAATTAAATTGTCTGTAAATCTGGGGCGCCTGGGTGGCTCAGTGGGTTAAGCCGCTGCTTTTGGCTCGGGTCATGATCTCAGGGTCATGGGATCGAGCCCCACATGGGGCTCTCTGCACAGCGGGGAGCCTGCTTCCCTCTCTCTCTCTCTGCCTGCCTCTCTGTCTACTTGTGATCTCTCTCTGTCAAATAAATAAATAAAATCTTTAAAAAAAAATTGTCTGTAAATCTTCAGTGAATTATGTAAAGGTGAGAAAATCCTTCATGGCAGAAAGAACTGCTATAAGCTGGTGACAAGCTCTAGGCTGAGATGTAAGGGCACCTGGATTCAGAAGGTCTTGTATTGGTCTAACCTACCTGACCCAGGATGCTGCCTTGAGTCCCCTAAGCAATTGAATGTATACATTCAAGTCATAGTTAATCCCTACTCTGACCTTCTAGGGAGTAATGATGTCAAGAAGACTTGTGTTGTTTTTAAGGATGGAGGCATAATGCCAGCCCACAGAATCTCCTCATTATAGGCTTGGTGGATGGATCTGTAAGTACATGAATGATTCACCTTGCCCTGGTAAGAGACGCTAGCTTTTCAAAAAGCTTATTGTGGGATTGACATATCAGAATCAATGATTTTTCAATGATATTTGGAGTTAAACACACCTTTTTATAATCAAAACAATCTTGAACATTACCTCTGAGGTAAGGTATTTACCTCATTCCCCTCCCCAAGTAAGAGTTAGAGCACTGGGTGTTTTACTCAAGTAATGAATCATTGAATATTACATCAAAAACTAATGATGTAATATACATTGGCTAACTAAACGTAATTTAAAAAGAGAGTTAGAACATGATGAGTAAGATAGTTACTGAGGGGAGATTGCTCTCTCTGAGGCTGGGACAAGACCCTCAAAGTCTGGAAAGAATTGAACACAGCCACATACACTCATATTTCTACAGACTTGCATCCATTCTGAAAAGGAATGTGTGGCAGGAACCAAGTGTACTGAGGACTTTGCTAGGAAAACCTCCATTACCAACACTTTCTGAGCCTTCGAGACACCTTGCACATAAAGCAAAAACCAAACCATGCCCAATTACCTTATTTAAAGAGGTTCTGGTCCCCAGTTAGCAAAGGCTCATGTGCTCTCCCTCTGTGACAAGGCCAGTATAAGAAATCATTCTAAACTGTCCCCTGAACCACAAGAGGTCCTTCCAGAGGGGCCAGCAACAATCCTAGCACTACTGAGAACTACTCAAAACTACTCAGAAGCCCATCGTTACACTTTCCTATGAAATGAAGTAAGGAAGTTTTCTCTTTTTATATGCTGTTAAACTTGAAGGGCTGCTGGAGGCCATCGATTTTAACATTTGACGTTACAAATGAACAAACAGTGCCAGTGAAGGGGCCAGGCTGGCAGTAATTGGGGACGAAGCTGGGACGCGCATCCCAGTCCCCACTGTGGTATGTACTTCCTTTTTCTACTCCATACCACTTCCTCCTTTCTTATCTACTTCCTCTGGGGTTTTGCTCTTGTTTCATTCACATTTATCATTTCTTCTGTCACTTTACTTGTCTCCCATTCTCACTTTCCCTCTCTCTTTCTTCCACAGAATTGAGTTAAACAAAAATGGAGTCCACTGGACTCTCTCTCTCCTAAAATAAGATAGAACAGAACTCTTAGCGAGGGAGGGCCAGATGTAGGGCTCTTTGTTTTGGGAGGGGAAAGAGGTAGAATCCAGCCACGTTGCTGAATTGCTGTATGAGTTCTAGTAGTTTGGGACTAGAAATCATACAGCAATTCAGCAACATGGCAGGATACAAACTCAATGTACAGAAATCAGTGGCTTTCTTATACACTAACAATGAAAATACAGAAAGGGAAATTAGAGAATCGATTCCATTTACTATAGCACCAAGAACCATAAGATACCTGGGAATAAACCTAACCAAAAAGGTAAAGAACTGTACTCAAGGAACTACAGAACACTCATGAAAGAAATTGAAGAAGACACAACAAGATGGAAGACCATTCAATGCTCTTGGATTAGAAGAATAAACATTGTTAAAATGTCTATACTGCCTAGAGCAATCTATACTTTAATGCCATTCCGATCAAAATTCCACCGGTATTTTTCAAAGAGCTGGAGCAAATAATCCTAAAATTTGTATGGAATCAGAAGAGACCCTGAATCGCTAAGGAAATGTTGAAAAACAAAACTAAAACTGGTGGCATCACGTTACCTGATTTCAAGCTTTACTACAAAGCTGTGATCACCAAGACAGCATGGTACTGGCATAAAAACAGACACATAGACCAGTGGAACAGACCCAGATATGGACCCTCAACTCTATGGTCAGTTAATCTTTGACAAAACAGGAAAAAATAAACAGTGGAAAAAAGACAGTCTCTTCAATAAATGGTGCCGGGAAAACTGGACAGCTATATGTAGAAGAATGAAACTCGACCATTCTCTTACACCATACACAAAGATAAACTCAAAATGGATAAAAGACCTCAACGTGAGACAGGCATCCATCAGAATCCTAGAGGAGAACATAGGCAGTAACCTCTTCGATATCAGCCACAGCAACTTCTTTCAAGATATGTCTCCAAAGGCAAAGGAAACAAAAGCCAAAATAAACTTTTGGGACTTCATCAAGATCAAAAGCTTCTGCACAGCAAAGGAAACAGTCAACAAAACAAAGAGGCAAGCCATGGAATGGGAGAAGATATTTGCAAATGACAATACAGACAAAAGGTTGATATCCAGGATCTATAAAGAACTCCTCAAACTCAACACACACAAAACAGACAATCATATAAAAAAAATGGGCAGAAATATGAACAGACACTTCTCCAATGAAGACATACAAATGGCTATCAGACACATGAAAACATGTTCATCATCACTAGCCATCAGGGAGATTCAAATTAAAACCACATTGAGATACCACCTTACACCCGTTAGAATGGCCAAAATTAGCAAGAGAGGAAACAACGTGTGCTGGAGAGGATGTGGAGAAAGGGGAACCCTCTTACACTGTTGGTGGGAATGCAAGTTGGTGCAGCCTCTTTGGAGAACAGTGTGGAGATTCCTCAAGAAATTAAAAATAGAACTTCCCTATGACCCTGCAATTGCACTAGTGGGTATTTACCCCAAAGATACAGATGTAGTGAAAAGAAGGGCCATCTGTACCCCAATGTTTATAGCAGCAATGGCCACGGTCGCCAAACTGTGGAAAGAACCAAGATGCCCTTAAATGGATGAATAGATAAGGAAGATGTGGTCCATATACACTATGGAGTATTATGCCTCCATCAGAAAGGATGAATACCCAACTTTTGTAGCAACATAGACGGGACTGGAAGAGATGATGCTGAGTGAAATAAGTCAATCAGAGAGAGTCAAGTATCATATAGTTTCACTTATTTGTGGAGCATAACAAATAGCATGGAGGACAAGGGGAGATGGAGAGGAGAAGGGAGTTGAGGGAAATTGGAAGGGGAGGTGAACCATGAGAGACTATGGACTCTGAAAAACAATCTGAGGGTTTTGAAGGGGCGTGGGGTGGGAGATTGGGGGAATCAGGTGGTGGGTATTAGAGAGGGCACGGATTGCATGGAGCACTGGGTGTGGTGCAAAAACAATGAATACTGTTACACTGAAAAGAAATAAAAAATTAAAAAAAAAAAAAAGGAAAGAGGTAGAATCCAGAAAGCCCCAACTTCGGTAGTCAAACACCTTTTTCTCTTCTCCTGGACCTTAATAAGGTCATTTTAATGACAACATTAAAAACAATAATAATAATATGAAGTGAGCACCCAAACACAGGTGACGATGTTCCAAAGCAAAAATAAAACACATACAATAACAGCAATAGCAAATGTAACATTTATTGAGTTTGTCCAGGTGTTAGGCACTACACTAGCTTCTTCCAATACATAATATAATCTTCTTCATAAATTCATAAGTATGGTTTTCGCTCACCCCACTTTGTAGAATAAGAAAACCTACACACAGAGATCATAAGAATCTTGTGCAACAATACTCAGCTTAGGTATTTTTGAATCCAGAGTTTATTTCCTTACGAAGGCTCCCTCCCTCCAAAACAAGCAAATACAAAAGCCTTGAAAGAATGAGTTGCTACACTCAATATCCATGCAAGTACAGACAAGAAACTAACAATTACGGAAGTCCTGCTATATGCCAAGTGTTTCCAACGCAACACCATTGGAGGGATGGGAAAGTCCTTGATCATCTCCCCCAACACACAGCCACACTTCCCATCAGTGTGTTTGCATTCTATAGTATAGCAATATGACATTATCTCAAGCATACATAAAGGGCCAGTCTACTTCCCTAGGCAAGCCATCTACCAGCTCCCCGACAAATTTCCAACCAGATTGTTGCCCTCAAACAAACCTCAATTACACTGAAATTCTGCAGGATGCCTGAATGTATGTGTAGAGCGTACAAATACTGAGTGTATATATGTTGGATTCATGAAACTTCCATACAAAAGTCATGGAAACTGTTGAGGGTTTCTGTAAATACCACAGTGTTTATGTTAATTCATTGTAATACTGAGAATAGTGCTTCTTTCATTTTACAGATGGGAAAACTAAAGCTCAGAAAAGTGAGTGATTTGCATGATGCTCTACAGCTAACAAATGGCAAACAGAAATATGATCCCAGGTTCATCCACCTCCAAAATTCATGCTTTATGTATTTTTTTCTTGGACCCTTATTTTTTAAAAATCTGTTTTTTCTAAATTATAAAAGTAACATGTATTCATTGGTAGGAATCTGGGAAATGCTATTAAAAATAAAGATAAAAAAAAGTTTCAATAACACTATAATCCAAACTAATGGCAACATTTTAACATTTTCCCTTTCAATCATATACTACTCAGTAAATAGAATTTCATCAACTAATTATTTTCATTATATTGTATACATAAGCCCATGAACTTAAAAATTCTATAAAAACTACTTTTTAAAATATCTATATAATATTCAACATATACATAGTTCATTCGCCTTCATTCAATTGCTGGACATTGAGGTCATCCCTGATTTTTTTTTTTCTCATTAAACTTTCGTTTTAATGGGCCTCAAAATTCTGTGACAGATTTTTGGTCAAGTTGTTTCCATTAAAAAGTACTGATTTTAAAAACTAACAACCTGGGGCGCCTGGGTGGCTCAGTGGGTTAAAGCCTCTGCTTTCGGCTCAGATCATGATCCCAGGGTCATGGGATC
>NW_019154106.1:13439790-13475544 GCF_002288905.1 Enhydra lutris kenyoni | reverse complement strand
GAGCCCCGCATTGAGCCCCGCATTGAGCCCCGCATTGAGCCCCGCATTGAGCCCCGCATCGGGCCCCGCATCGGGCCCCAAATCGGGCTCTCTGCTCAGCAGGGAGCCTGCTTTCCTTCCACTCTCTGCCCGCCTCTCTGCCTACTTATGATCTCTGTCTGTCAAATAAATTTAAAAAAAAAAAAACTAATAACTTAAAACTGCCACACACACACACACACACACACACACACACACACACAAATGGTCCACAAAACATTCTCCTTTCCTTCTGAAGGTTTTACGATGCATTGTTATCATTAACCAGTCTTTTACTATTAAACTTAAATAGCCAATTGACACAAACAGTTCTGAGACCGTTCTCCCACCACTGATTAAGACTGGGGTAGCAGGTATTAGGGATAATATTCATTTAGCCTTCTGAGCTTTCTGGGCAGACTTTGTGACCTTGCCAGCTCCAGCTGCCTTCTTGTCCACTGCTTTGATGACACCCACAGCAACCGTCTGTCTCACGTCACGAACAGCAAAACGGCCAAGAGGAGAATAGTCAGAGAAGCTCTCAACACAGGTAGGCTTGCCAGGAACCATATCAACAATGGCAGCGTCACCAGATTTCAAGAACTTGGGACCATCTTCCAGCTTTTTTCCAGGACGACGATCTATCTTCTCCTTCAGCTCAGCAAACTTGCAAGCAATGTGAGCTGTGTGACAATAGCAATTGTAAACAATACTAGAATAAGCCCTTAGCATATAAATCTTGGGCTGAATTATTGATGATTTACTTAGGACTGATTCCCAAATATAATAATGGATGTTTTCTATTATTTCATGCCACTTCTTTTCTTGAAATTAAGACCCTTCCCCACCACCACCACTATATTATCCCAGAAGCACTCCTTCTGCCTCATTTCTAAACCACTGAGTTAAGTTACTATCATATATGTCTAGACCCTAGGTTTGAAGAATGCCAGAGGAAAAGTTGGAGATCTGGAAATTCTGAATTCCTCAGCAATTTACTTATCAATCAAGTGATTCTAGCATGTTACCTGAGGTCTTCAGTTCATGTTTTCTCACCTGGAAAATGGGACACTAAGAGTACCTCCCTCAAAAGTTAATGTGAGGATTAAATCAAATATAACATGTGATAAAGGCTTTGTAAACCATCATGCCTTCTAGCAAACATCAGTTGCTGTTCCCTTTAGTAGTACGACAGATTTAGACAGACTTCAACGATAAAAGAGAAAAACTAGTTTTCTGCTCATTGGCTCTTTTGGTAAATCTAAATCATTCTTTTAAAGATGTTGTTTTTAAAAAAGTTTGCAAAACCCAGGGAGAAATAACAGCTGTCACAAAAAACACTTCCCAAGTCTACCAAGCATTCATGTCATCCTGGAGGTTTTGAAAGGTTTTGTTTCCATGCGGAATTAACAAACCTAAATGCCTCCAACCACAAGCATGCCAGAGACCTAGTGAACCCAACCCCATGGGGTAACAGTGTAGGACAGCCCAGTAACCTGAGGCTTTTCCCTCCAACCTGGGACAGGCTACAACTTTCTGACCAACTGATTGGCTCAAGCTCCTTCCTAAGGGATATTTAATGCTGAAGGAAGATGTTGCTAAGACACCTGCCAGCAGAGAAAGGAGAAGTGAGGGGAGACAGTTGGTCTCACCGCCCAGGAAAAAATGTAATCCAGCCTCTATCAGTGCAGAAAAGATTGAAGACAGACAGAGACGTGAGAAGCTGGGGATGTACACACTGTCAGGTTTGTGAAGAGGTAACCAGGCTAAAAAGAAGTGTTCTGGGCAGACATCACATTGTAGTGGAATAAGAAAGAAGGAAAAGGGTCATTTTATGATCCAAGCATAGGCAAGGAGTAGAATTTCAGGAGTCAACGCAGAAATCTCAGGGGTACAGTGACAATAACGCTTGAAGACAAGCCTTGTGAGAAAGAGTCAGCAGTATCTAGGTGAGAAGCAACAAGCAAATGGGAAACCAGTAACAAATGGGAAAGGTGAAGACTCGGTAAAACAGGAGGCAAATGGGAAATGTGACATGCCCGGAAAAATCCTCAAGGTGTACAGCTGGCAGGAGATCCAGACACACAATCAGGAGGCTGATCAGTGGCTGGTGATCATTCGCAAGGTCTACGATGTTACTGACTGGGCCAAGAGGCATCCAGGTGGGCACCGGGTCCTCAACCACTATGCTGGCAAAGATGCCACGGTAAGGAACTCAGAGCTCTGCCCTCTCTCTTCCAGCTACTGGGTGACCGAGATTTTGCTCTCTTCCCAAAAGTATTTTGAGTGTGTGCTCAAACTCCACAATTGCTCATCTCCTCCCAAATCAATTTTACAGGATTCCTATCCAGCAAGAACCTGAAAGCAAATTAAGCCTCAAGGTTTAACTCTTACTTGGGGATGAGCTCAGATGTTGTCAGTGGATACTGTTTGTGTATTTTGGATTTTGTTCTGCTCTTGGTGTTTTGTTTTGATTTGAATTAAAGCCACTGTCTATTTTGCTTTGTTTTTTGAGAATAGTTGGCACAGTGTTAAAATTAGTTTCAGGTGTACAGCATAGTGGTTCAACAACTCTATATATTATGCTATGTTCACCAGAAGTGTGGCTACCATCTGTCATTGTCTTTTAAGAAGAAAGTAGCAAATGGGTGAGTAAAGTCTAGGGAAAAAAATATCTGTGCCCAAGGAGAAATTTCTCAGACTCTTATAAATGGTGTGTGTAAAAGACAGATAGTGATTCATCTGATAGGTATAAAATGTTGATAACAATAATGCAAACCTACAATTAAGGATGATGCTTTTCTAGTCCAAGTCACAGAATCAGCTCAGACGATCTGTTGCCAAAGATGTGGGCTTTCTACCACCTTAGAAATCACTGATAAACTCACTCAGCTTGAGATAGCTGGGCTGATAAATATGTAACTTGCTGATGATGTTTATTTCCCAGAAATTAGGAAAAGTCCATGACTTTGCATTCAATTCTAGCCAACAAGGAGGAACTGAGTAATAAAAAAAAGAAAAAAGAAACCATCAGAGAACTTCAGGGGAAAATACCCATGCCATCTAAGGATTCATATCTTAAGAATGGAAATCCTGAGCATGGTCAACCGTGTACCTTAGATGTAAGGTAAATAAGTCCAAAAAAATTCAGAGAAAAGATTCTTCCAAAGGAAGATGTCTTGAGAAGAATGGGAGGTTCTGAAAGAATTCTGACAAATGTAATGTTCCATAGCTACTCAGAATTCAGGGAACCTGAACTTTGGAAGTGATTGTGTGAACATGGGAAAGTTATCGCAATTCTCTCAGCCTCTACTTCATGATTTGTGAAACAGGAATGACCTTACCCATCTGACAGGTTTATGGTAAATGGGACTAATGTTTATAAAGTGCTTAGCACAATGCCACATACTTAATAAAGTTTCATTAAATAGTACTATTATTATTTATCTCACTGTTATCCCTAGCCTCAGAGGTGTAATTATTATTTCCTGTTTAGCACCAGTTTAGAAATTCTGGTTGTATTTGGTGTCACGTGATTGGGGAAAGATGGAGCCCGTGGTGGGGAAGGATCATGCTCCCCAGTGAAGGAGAGCAAAATGTATATAGGACCTGCAGTCAGATGTTTACTCTACAACTTAAGAGGTGTTTGCAGGTTGTACCCTTAAAGACAACTGTGGACCAAAGAAAGTATGGTCTCTCTGTGTGCTGGCCCTGGACCCAAAGGTGCCCAGAGGGGGACACCTTTCTTTTATTTACATGGAAACTATTCTCCAAGCTTCCATCCTCCTCACAAAGGGTGACTAATGATAGCCTTTCCCATAGGATGATTAATTCATTCATTCATGTAGCCAACCATTCTAAAACCTTTGTTAAGGGTCCAGCCTAATGAGTATGAGTACAGACTTAGGAACGAAACAGGCCTGGCTTGTATCTGAGTTCTTACTGAGAATGCCTTGAGGGGAGACTGCAGAAGCTCTTGGAGCCTCAGCTCCTTTACCTAGAAAGTGGGGATAATAATACCTTCATCTTAGCCTTGTGAAAGTCAACAGTGCCTATGGTGTTTGGCACAGATTAAACACTGAAAAAATGACAGTTCCTGGGCTTTTTTATTACTTTATTCTGATATGGGTTGTAATCTTCTCCAAAGAACAAACAAGACAAATAAGTCCATAAAACGAAGTGGGTACATTAGCTCCTATTACTGCATATACAAGTTATCTTACTGTTTTTGAACTATGTGATCTAAAACTAATGACACGATGGGACACCTGGGTGGTACAGTTGGTTGAGTGTCCAACTCTCCGTTTCGGCTCAGGTTGTAATCTCAGGATCATGGGATCCAGCCCCATGTCGGGCTCCATACTCAGCAAGGAGTCTGCTTAGGACTCTCTCTTCCTCTCCCTCTGCCCTTCCCCACCCTCCAAAATGGATAAATAAATCTTTTTAAAAAATAATAATGACATGATGCTAATAATTACAGTCTAGGCCTAGTCTTCTTACCAGAGAAGAGCTTACAGGAAAAGTCCAAGTAGGATTGATTATATAATTAAGTATATATTTATATGATGGGCTGTTTTTGCAATTATTGAAATGAGGTTTACAAAGCATTGGAGGACATGACATGAAACCCTACTTGGTCACAAATTTTATGTAAGGCAACAGTAGGAAAGGAACAAATGCAATATTGTGATGCATGCACATCAGCAGCATGTCCAGAACAAACAAAGGAGGTTAAGTATCCTCCTTATCTCTGAACAGCCACACTCTTTTTTTTAAAGATTTTATTTATTTATTTGACAGACAGAGATCACAAGTAGGCAGAGAGGCAGGCAGGGAGAGAGGGGGAAGCAGGCTCCCCGCTGAGCAGAGAGCCCGATGCGGGGCTCGATCCCAGGACCTTGGGATCATGACCTGAGCTGGAGACAGAGGCTTAACCCACTGAGCCACCCAGGTGCCCCTGGACAGCCACACTCTTTAAGAAAGACGCTGTGAAACTTGAGTGCTTTCTTGTGTGGGTCAAAGGTCAATTTGACAGAGAAGGGATGACAAAAACTTAGAGGAAATATAGAAAAGTCCATTTCATCTATTTAGAGGACTATCATGTGGAAGACAGGAGTGTTGTGTGCAACTCCAAAAGGGTGGTATGGAGCCAAAGGAGGTGAGGCTAGGGTAGGAGGTGGAGAGGTTGTGCACAGAGGTGGAGTGAAAATAGGATTCACATCAGGACTAAATACCCAGCCAGAATGGGCATCCCAGCTTAGCCACTTCCTCTGCTTAGTACAATATTGGCACATAGTATATGCTCAATTAGCATCAGTGACTATCACGGCATGAGGAGGAGAGGTTGGAGAGGAAAGGTAGAGAAAGAGAAAAGAGAAAGGGGAGGAAAAGAAGGGGTCTTAGAGTGCTGAGCCATGTCTTCCTCTTCTTCTTCTTCTTCCATTCACTTAGTGATGCTGCCTAGCACGTCATCCCTCCCCACCCCCAGCCACCACAAAAGCAGCCAGGATTTCTAAGCTGTTGACGAAAAGAAAGTAATAATCAGTAATCATAGTTGCATCTTCTCTGGGAGGAGGGCAATCTTGAGAAAGAACAAATCTAGAGGCATCACACTCCCTGATTTCAATACATACCACAAAGCTATAATAATAAAAACTGTATGATATTGGCATAAAAAACAGACACATAGATCAATGAAGCAAGATAGAGAACCCAGAAATAAATTCACACATACATGGACAATTAATTTATGACAAATGATCCAAGAATATGGGAAAGGACAGTCTCTTCAATAAAATGGTGTTAGAATAACTGGACAGCTACATGCCAATGAAGGAAACTGAACCACTATCTTGCACCATACACTGGAATTAAAAATAGATTAAAGGGCGCCTGGGTGGCTCAGTGGGTTAAGCCACTGCCTTCAGCTCGGGTCATGATCTCAGGGTCCTGGGATCGAGTCCCGCATCGGGCTCTCTGCTTGGCAGGGAGCCTGCTTCCCTCCCTCTCTCTGCCTGCCTCTCTGTCTACTTGTGATCTCTCTCTGTCAAATAAATAAATAAAATCTTAAAAAATATATTAAAAATAGATTAAAGACTTGAGCACAAGACCTGAATCACCAAGGAAATGCAAATCAAAACCACAGTGAGGGATCACCTCACACTTGTTAGAATGGTTATTATCAAAACACAAGAAATAGCAAATGTTGATGAAGATGTGAAGAAAACGGAACTCTTGTACTCTATTGATGGGAATGTAATTTGTGCAGCTGCTATAGAAAACAGCATGTAAGCTCCTCAAAAAATTAAAAATAGAACTACCCCATGATCCAGAAGTTCCATTTGTGGGTATTTGTCTGAAGAAAACAAAAACATTAACTCAAAAAGATATTTGCTCCCCCAAGCTCATAACAGTATTACATACAATAGCCAAGACATAGGAACAACTTAAGTGTCCACCAACAGATGAATGGATAAAGAAAAAGTGATAGATAGATAGATAAGGATTAGTCAGCCATTAAAAAAGAATGAAATCTTTCCATTTGCAACATCATGGATGGACCCAGAAGACATTATACTAAGTGAAATACATCAGACAGAGAAAGACACATACCATATGATCTCACCTATATGTGGAATCTAAAAAAGAAAAAAAAAACAAGCTCATAGATACAGAAAGCTGTCTGGTGGTTACCAGAGGTGGGAAGTATGGAATGGGAGAAAAGGGTGAAAGGGTTCAAAAGTACAAACTTCCAGTTACAATAAATAAATAATGGGATGTAATGTATAGCATGTTGACTATAGTTAATGATACTGTATTGTATATTTGAAAATTGTTGAGGTTAAATCTTTAAAGTTATCATCACAAGAAAAAAAATGGGAGAACTATGTAAGGTGACAGAAGTTAACTAGACTTATTGTGGTGATCATTTTGCAATGCAAACAAATATCAAATCATTCTATTGCATACCTATAAGTAATACAATGATGTGTATCAAGTATACATCAATTTAAAAAAATACGAAGACCACTAAAGAAGGAACAAAATACACAGTTTCATTACACTATAATTTGAAAAGCTATAGGAATTATGGGAGCCCAGGGGAGATCATAAAAAACTTTCCTGAGTGAGTTAGGAGAGGCACTATAATCTGAATCTGGAAGGGTAAAGAGGAATTTTTTGAGAGAGAAAATGGAGGAAGGCAGTCAAGGCAAGGAACCAACATGAAAAGTTTCTGAACAACAGAGAGGCATGGAGTGTTTATTGAATGGGGAAAGGTCTGGTGGACAAGATGGTTCATGAAGGGTAATGGTGAATGTTAAGCCTGGAGAGCTAAGTTGAAGCCAGAGGCAAAGTGATTTAGGGGATTAAAACCTAATGTGTAAAATTGGGGAATGAGATTGTATTTGAAATGGAAACAGGGTTTTAATAAAAAATGAAAGAAAGAAAAGAAAAAAAAACTGAAAAGAAATGTTAAAAAAAAAAAAAACCCTAATGTAAAGACATCATAACTATCTGCTCAGCAGATAGATACTGATTTTTGGCATCATCCCAAAACAATCCGGCATCATTTCTTTCTTGAGAGGCCTTTCAGAAAAAGAATTGTTCATGTTAAGGCTGGAATAAACCTTTACAGCTTCATGGCTTTAAAGTCACGAAGCCTTTAGTTCAAATCCCAGCTCTACTATTTATCAATTTATTGTGGCATTGCGGACAAGATGTTTCTCTCCTCTGAGATTTGGTGTCTTTATCTTTACATAAAACAAGAGGGAGCCTCATAGAACTAAGGTGTTGATTATGAGTTGGCCCATAGGGTACCCTGTACATAGAATACATTCAACAGTTGTTGGCACTACCTCCTCTCCCCTTTTTATCCCTTCTTCCTCAGCAGGATTATATTATTACCCCTATATCTTTTAGCAGGATTATACTTGCCCAATAGTGTTAATAATATAGACTATTTTTACAGGTCTTTCAAAAGAGGATTTCACAACTTACGCAATATCCAGCCTCTATTAGGAAAGTCTTTTAAGTTGAATAATCTAAGACTACCTAAACTCCTGGGTTTTACTGCTCATCAGTACAGTGAAAGACTTCCACATAGCAGGACAATGCCTATTATTCTGGAAAAGTCTGTAGGTTTTCAGGATCTCTTATCACAATACTACCTGCAAATCTTGCTGGGAGTCAGAAAAAACAAAAAACAAACAAACAAACCAAAAAACCCAATGAACCCAGAACAATATTGTCAGCACATTGTTCAAGGACTCTGCATGACTGCTCAAAGTAACATGAAATTTCAACAGCTTACCTTTCTTCCGCACTCTTACCTTGATCCATCAGAATGTTTTCCATCCTAATGTGCTCTTACACAACAAGTAGAATGTGATTTTTCACTATGGACAATCCTAAAATACTTTAATCACCTTCTTAATCATTGAATGGCTCTCTTCCTGGTTTGGGGAACTAAGTTTTAGACTTGTAGAATATAACAGCTAAGAAACACATTTGAAATCATACAGTGTAGCCTTTCCCAAGGGAGTCAGAGGAAGCATACAGAAGCAGAATGGACAGTTGAGCCTGGACTTATTCTAGCAAATACAAAGCCCTTTTTACATCATTGAATCTAGAGACCCTTAGGTGACGGAAGTCTAAAGAGTTGATATTGTACCCCTGTAATTAATGTTATTCATTATATAAACACCTTCTAAGTAGGCTTGTATGTAGTTCATAGATGTATCTAAAGTTGTTTTACACTTTGAAGATGGAGGATGCATTATATTCACTAAAATAAGTGAGAGCTCATACTACATTAGACATTGGAATATATGAAGAAAATCTACAAATTGCTGTATTGAAGAGAAGGTGGGTAGTAAGTTCTTGGAACTAGAAGTATACATACAAGAAAGATGGCTGAGGGGCACCTAGGTGGCTCAGTTACTCTTGGAAGTGGGTTAGGCCTCTGCCTTCGGCTCAGGTCATGATCTCAGGGTCCTGGGATCAAGCCCCGCATCGCATCGGGCTCTCTGCTCAGCAGGGAGCCTGCTTCCTCCTCTCTCTCTCTGCCTGCCTCTTTGCCTACTTGTAATCTCTGTCAAATAAATAAATAAAAATCTTTAAAAAAAAAAAAGATTGTTGATATGTATTGAGGATTTACTATATGCAAACTGGATTCTAGTTGATTCACTTAATCCCTACAATAACTTTATGAATTTGTTGACTATGATCATCACCCTTATGTTAGAGAAAATGGTAGTACAAACAGGTAACGGGACTTGTCCACAATTACACAGATAGTAAATAGAAACCAGAATTTAGATGTAGGAATGCCGCTCCAGAGTCCACTTTCTTACTGAATACTATGGAACACCAGCGCTTCAGAGTCATATGTAAGACTTCCATGTATTCAAGTTACAATCTTGGTAATGTTTCCTCATTTTTAATCACCCCTGTCCCCAAAGCCACACTAGCAGAAAGTCTAGCATCTACCTCTTGAAAAATTCTCCTTCCCCCAAAACTGCTTAAATCCCTGGGGTGGAAAAGAACATTTCTTACTTCCAAATATAAGCAGGACATTGGAACCACCACTGTTTCTCATAGCCTCTATGAAGTGCTACTTAACATGGAGCTGAGGTGGGGGGTGGGGAACACAGTTGGTCACCTCTCTTCTATGCCTGGCTGTCACAATCCTTTGCAGAGATTGTCTTAGAATTTTTTAGAAAAAGTGACGAGACCCCTTCGGTGTCAAACTGTGCCAAGAGTGTAATACTTTAGATGACACAGACCTCAGAGCTGTGCTCCCATGCTCTCTTGTGCCCTTGTTCTACACTACCATTGCCAACTTTAACTCGTACTTGTTTAGAAATAATGTAATTCAAAGGCTTCAGTCTTCTTGGCTTTGGCCAAGAACCAAGAGGGAGATTTGATGGGAGATGGGATTTTTATCTGTGGTCCAGATAGTGTGAGCAAATTCCACCAAGCCTGACATTGGACTTTAAAGAGTCACTATGGCTCATTAACTCAAGTTGACTACTTCTTCTGGTGCTCAACAAAATAGTGATCTCTTTCAATGCTCAGGAATGTCCTGGTTGTATTGGGCTTGACTAGTGAAGCAGTGTGCTAAGTAGGTGGTGGGTCTCTAGCAATAGGCTTTCATAAAGGATTTCCAAGAGTAATTTTGATTTTTCAACTTGAAACATCCACCTGGAGATAGAAGAAATCCTCCATAACAGAGTCTACTGATTCCCAAGATGGGTGCAGGATGAGGTAAGGAAGGGTACTATTTTGCAGGTAAGTGTGTATCTCTTAAGCATCCAACAGTTCTCTCTGATTTACAGGATGTCTTCAGAGCCATGCACCTGAAGCTTGACGTTGCAAAATTGTACCTTGAGCCACTGCTTATTGGAGAGCTTGCCCCAGAAAAGCCTAGCCAGGAAAGAAACAAAAATGTGAGTGAGGAGTTGGGACCCAATGGGCATGTGGAGGGATGGAGATACAAGCCAGTTGACTTTTTCCTGATATATCCAAGAAGTGATCATTTTCTGTGAGACACCAGCCATTATGCCTGGGTGAGCCTGCCATACCATGAATGAGTAGATTCTGCATATTTCAAAACAATGTTATCCTCCTTGGACCCTCAAACTCTTAAACTTCTGTGTGAGAAAAGAATGAAATTTTTGGTCCTGCACCAAACAATAATTCCACATCTCTAAGTACCTGCTTCGTCCCAAGAAATGTACACATACAATTTTTTTCAGTGGTTGCTTATAGCTGTTTGGTGTCTATATCTATGTTTCCTGCTAAAGTAAATTCCATGAGAGCAGGAAATATGTGTATTTTGCTTATCCCTCTGTCCTCAAGAACCCACCTGCCCAGGATCAGACATGTAGTAGAGACTTCTAAATTGCTATTGAATGAAAGATATGGATACATCCTAACAGCAGCACCTTTAAATTTGGTGAAATTATAGTCCAGGGAAAATAAATTACTTTCTGGAAGTCCCACAGTTGGTGGGTCAAAGAACTGGGACTCCAAGTCTCTTCTTTCTGGTCCCAGCCCTTGGGTATTCCCAAAGAAAGGTGCCACTCTTTCTTTCTCTAATACTTTGGCTATCTGAATACTGTCTTCCAAAGGACAGGGTCTCTGTAAGATTAAACATTCCCTTGGATGATTTTACATAAAGCTTACAGAGATTTTAACTAACATCGAGCATTTATTTTTCTTTTTTTTTTTTCTTTTTCGGCAAGTTGTTTTTTAAAACCTGTTTACATTCTGTTTAATTGTTAAGAAATAATTTTTACTGAGTGCTGATCCATACGTCACTGTGAGGAAGATAGAATAAGGATTATATTTCTGCTTTAAGAAATGAGGACACAAACTTGCCAAGAAGAGGACACACAACAGGTTTGGGGCAGACCTCAGATGAACACTTACGCTTACCCTCAGGTCCACATGCATCCCACACAGCTATGTGTCAGGATGCACAGCCCTGCATTTGGCAGCAAGGGCTCTGAGGCTGCACACTTGTACTCACAGCCCAGCCCTACCATAGGTTTTATGGGTTCAGACCAGTTACCAAACCTCTCCATGACTCAGTTTCTCTCTTTCTCTCTAAAACAGCAACAGTAGTAGCACCAGCCTCCTAGGAGATATTGGGGGATTATGGAAAGAGTTAGAGGCATTTGGAGTTAGCACAGTGTCTGGAATGTAGTAAATACTCCATACATTTTAGATACTATCATTATCATGAACTCAGTGGTGATACTAGCAATTGACAAACCTCTAGATATGTCACCATCATTTAGAGCAGGAGGCTCTTGGTTTAAAAAGAGAAAGTGATGAAAAGCTTAATTGTTTTTCCTAAAATTTTCTAAAAGGAAAAGAAAGTCCACTAATGGTTGAGAGCTGTAAGACAATCATTCGTTATCTAAAAGTGTATTGGTCTCTGTAGGGAAAGGTCTGCTCTAAATTTTCTTTAGTACATCTACATGGATACACAGATATACATATTCATGTGTGTTTGTAAAATAACACATACATACTCAGATACATGCATATAGACAATTAGTTTGAGTACAACACTTGTGTCAGGTAGCATAGGTTGAAGTCCTGTATCTGTCGCTGACTTGATGATGATTTCCGAGCAGTTGCTCTACTGGGCTTGCTGACCCCCTACTCAGCAAAATAAATGGGTTGGAAAAGATGACCAGGATGGAAAGCAGCAGTCTAAGAGATGGCCTCTTAAGGTTATCCATGGCTACCGGAATTCCAAAGTTGATGGCGGCTTGAAAGATAAACGCAGGCAGCAGATCTTCTAAAAGTTCAATCAGTGAATTTTGAAGTGAAAATGCTTGCTTCTAGAATTTTGTTCATGACTCTTTCTTTTGATACTGCAAATGTCTCTCTTTTCATGTATCTGAATAATCCTACTCTCTTCCTTATACCCTGGTCACTGTGTCAACTGCCCTGATTTTAAACCCATTAATCATTAAGCTAAGAGATACCTATTCCCAGCCCTTGCACTGATTCTCCAGTCTGACCGGCAAGCTGGCAAACCAAAACTAGCCTTGTGCATACACACACATGCGCGTATACCTCTTACACAGACAGAGGACCAAGGCCCCCACACATGGCAGCAGATACACACTAACATCACCAGAGATCCTGCCTTGTTTCTGGGGCTCCATCAAGCAGCTCACAGGAAAGTCATCCTTTGAGCTACACTAAGTGAACTGTATTTTTCTGTTCAACATCTTTAATGAAAGAGCCCTTCACACACACTAAACTGCTGATGACATAGAAAACGTTGTGTAAACTATACCCCTAAGTATGGGGTACCCATATAGACAATGTAATCAGAGATCAATCAACATCTGAAACAATACTGATGGTTTAAAAGGCAACCATTAGGGGTCCTGGGTGGCTCAGTCAGTTAAGCATCTGCCTTCAGTTCAGGTCATGATCCCAAAGTCCCTGGTTTGGAATTGAGCCCCACATTGGGCTCCCTGCTCAGCAGGGAATCTGCTTCTCCCTCTCCCTCGTGCTCTCTCTCTCTTTCTATCTCTCAAATAAATAAATAAAAATCTTAAAGAAAAATAAATAAATAAATAAATGGCAACTGTTAGACACAATAACCACATCCACCCCCCAAAACAAACCCAATTCTGAGTTCCAAAACAGTTTGAGGACAGTTTACAAATCACTACTCATCTTTCTCTTCTCCAGGAAAAAAAAAAATAAATACATATATATATATATATATATATATATATATATATATATATAAAATTTTTATTATATATATATGTAATCATAACCTTTTAAAAGGTTTTGTTTGTCCATGGCTTTATGTTTTTAATTTTGCCCAATTAAACATGTTAATATCAATAAATTTCTATGCATTAAAATTAAGGTATTAATAAGCTTATAAAATAGATTATTCATTGTGTTCACTTGTGTTCCCTGAGGGAACTAATTCCTTCCATGAATGTTTATTTCTCAGCCCCAATTGGTGGAAGATTTTCAAGAACTGCAAAGAACATTGGAGGCCATGAACATGTTCAAGTCCAACTGGGTGTTCTTCTTCCTTCACTTGGCCCAGATCTTGATTTTGGAGACCCTGGCTTGCTAATGGTGTGGCATTTTGGCAATGGCTGGCTTATGACAATATTCATTTCCTTCCTTCTCTTAATTTCCCAGGTAAGCAGGTACCCTAAGCTCAGGCAGTGGCTTAGAGGGAAGGTTCAGAAGGTTTCCTTCTCTCTCTAGACTGGCATCAGCTGCTGCCTGACACTTCCTGTCAAGCTACTCATCAGTGTCTGACACAACTTGCCAGACCCCAGTTCTTTTTTCTGTAAAAGTGGAATAATAATTGCTTATGGAAATATTCCGGACTAAACAAGTTAATGTATAAAATGGAAATAGGAAATATTTAATATATGACACATGCTACGTTTCACCCAATTCTCTACATACCAGTTCAGTAACTGGAATCCTTTCTCAGCCATGTAACAATCACCTTTATCTTGTGTTCGTCTTCCAATCAACAAATAGAGAAAGAGAGAGGCAAACCAAGAAACAGAATCTCAACTATAGAGAACACACTGATAGTTACCAGAGGGGAGGGAGTTGGGGGTGGGTAAAATAGGTCATGAGGACTAAGGAGAGCCCTTGTGATGAGGACTCTGGAGGTTGTATGCAAGTGTTGAGTCACTATATTATACACCTGAAACTAATATTATATTGTATGTTAACTAACTGGAATTTAAATTTTTAAAGAAGAACATATGGATTCTACCATAAATTATAATCAACAACTGGCACATAGCAGAACATTTGATAAATCTTTGTTGAATGAAGTATAAATCTCTGAACATGGCCTTCTGTGAGCACAACACTGTGTTGTGGACATGAAAAGAAATGCACCCGGTTCTTGCCTTTAGGAAAAGAGTCTTCAAGTGCAGGAGATTGATGCTCAAATTGCTAAACATACTACATAACAGAATGACATTAATGCTAAGGAGAGGAACAAGTATGTACTGTTAAAGCAGAAAAAGGCATTTAATTCTCAGTGGAATATCTGGGAAAGTTTTCCATGTTAACTCCAGAATTTTATGCTAATTTTTTCTTGAAAAGTCAACTTGCTTTTAAGAAAGGAAACAAACATTTCTTGGTGCTTAGCATAAGCCAGGCACTTTACTGGTATTTAAGATACCCGATGGTCCATGAGTAAGGTATTATTATCCCTACTTATCAGAAGAAGAGTTAAGGTTCAGAGCTACTGAGTATCTTGCCACGATCCATGCGAAACTTACATGGTGAAGAACAGTTAAGAACCCAAATCCGCATGACTCCAAAGGCCATACTCTTTCTATTTCTCGCTGGAAGACTTTGACAGTGGCAAGGAAAATGTTCTAGGCTGTAAGAACCCCATGGACAAAGGCACACAATTGGGAAAGAATCCAACATGTGGGAAATAGAAAGTGAACATAGCTTGGGGTCAGCTGAGATCCCCCACCATTCCTCTCCAGAGGTCTCCTGAGTCTACAAGCAGACTTATTTATTAATTTCTTCTTGACACTCCCCCAATTTCTCTAACAACAACTTCTCTCTTCTAGATTCAGAGTTTTTTTCTGCAGCATGATTCAAGACACCTTTCCATGTTTATGAACTCCCAAGTGGAACCACCTGATGCAGAAATTTCTGATGAGTCATCTCAAGGTACAGGGTGTTAGGGGAATGTGATGGGATTCTCAGACATCATTTCCTAATGCAATGGTTTCCAAGTTCGTGAGCTCAGTAAAAAATGTTTGTGCACAAATAGATTTATAAATAAGTGTAAATATACTAATAATGCAGATACTATATATATGCTAATATGTATATAACATTATAGCACATATGCTAAAATTGGGATGTTAAATTTTTATGGAGATAAGTTTATTTTTATTTAGGAAGTTCCAACATCTTTTCTTACCCTAATAAATGCTTTGGCCCAATCCCTGAAGCCCCATTAAGAAACCACCTCACAGGAGAAGGATTGTGCCTTTATAAATGAAGATGTGCCTTGTAAAATCATGAATGGGAGCATTCATAGAAGGGGTCTGAACATTTACTGCAAGAAAGTTACAGGAATCCAGCAAGACTGATTAGTTTTGGAAGAATAGGGTATGAAGAAATAAAGGAAAGGCAGCAGAATAGAAAAAAGTGAAGAGAAAGAGAATGGACCAGAAAGGTCAGATGGCACCATTCAGGAGTCAAGGACTACAAATCCCAGACTGCTAGAAAAAGCAGTGGTGATGGTGACAGTTGACCTTGTCTCCCTTCCCAATTCAAACATAAGCTCCAGGAGGGCAGGCACATTGTCCTATGTGCCACTGCAATGCAGCACCTAGCAGTGTTCCTGGCACATAGTAGGCCTTCAATTTCAATAGCATTTGTTGAGTGGATGGATGGATGGAAGATTGGATGGTTTTGTGAACCAAGGTAGCAGTACAGAACTGCTAGGAATGGGTTTTAGCCTGGCTATAATAAGGCTCCTTGTGTGATCTTGACTGAGTCATATTCTATCTCTGGTTTTCAGTGTTCTCATCTCTAAGATTAGGACTTAAACTGAATCTGTGCTTTTCTATGACATTCTAGGATTTATTGACTATGTACTCTGGCCCAGAAGGGAGGAAGTGCCTCTGAGCCTTCCACTAAGCCAAATCTTGCATTTGAGCCAGGTCATTTTAGGAAAAACTCATTTGAATTTATATTGAATGGGAAGACACTTAAAATCATAGCCTTATCAACCCTCTTTCTGGTTGAGCAAACTAAGTTTAAGTAGATTAAATAGCACAGACTTGGATCTAGATTCATATTAGAATTATGTCTGTTACTCAAATTGGTTAGAATGAATAATATATTGTCATTTTACGTGCCTAGTCTCATTTAACTGGAAAATTCCTACAGGTACACTGCTCTGCTTTCTATCCACCAGTGCTGGATTGACAAAACATTTTTGCATCCATTCAGAATCTTTACCACAGAATAAAAGCAAAGATAGTTTCTTCTGTCCTTGTGAGAACTAGGTAATGGGCTCTCCAACTCTCTCTGTTTTGAGGAAGTCAGAGGAAAAGGGGACTCATGTAGCCTGAAGATAACTGACAGTTGACTCAGTGCCAGTATATGCAATATTTCAAGCTCCATCCTCTCTGGTGCTTTTAAAAAATCACAGCTTTCCCACTGGTCCAAATTCTTACACTGCTCTCTCTCTGTAAATTGTGTTGCCAGAAACAGTTTTGCACTAGTTGAAGTGAATATAACCTTGATGACTCATGAGCAAAGTAAGTAAATGGGAAATGCTCTAAAAAGCAAATCGAGTATACTCTGCTTTTTTGCAGGCAAAACCAGTGAGTGAATTTTGAGAAAAATGAATATAGGCTTCGCTCTGTGCAGGAGAGAAAACTATCCAGGAAGGATAGGCAGGCAGGAGGGAGATAACAAAGAAAATTATAATATAAGCAGCAACAACTTCACCTTCTATGTACATCATTGGGTCCCCAATGTTGGGTCCCCCAATAATGGGTCCGTGATTAAAGGAGCGAGACTGATACAAAGCAAAGGTCAAGCAAAGCTTTATTTCACGCCAAGCATCGAGAATCAAACCGACCAGCCGGGACCATGCCTCTTACAGAGAGCACCACCCCTCCCTGCCTCACAGACTAACTTTTATAGAGCAAAGGCCATGTGGTTGAGCCTGGCCACACACAGGTGGCCAATGAGATTGCAATACACAGAGAAAGCTGAACAGTCATTCTAGGTCACACACGGGTGGCCAGTTGAACTACAATTCACCCCA
This sequence comes from Enhydra lutris kenyoni, assembly GCF_002288905.1. Taxonomy (NCBI): domain Eukaryota; kingdom Metazoa; phylum Chordata; class Mammalia; order Carnivora; family Mustelidae; genus Enhydra; species Enhydra lutris. Next base: position 13,458,185 of record NW_019154106.1, on the reverse strand, counting down.
TAGTAAACATTTGAACTAGCCTATCACCTTGGTCAGAATTGGCACCCAAAAGGCAGGGCCCACACTCCTTGGTAGCTAGGGAGACAGTATGCGTGCTTTACTGACGGATGTCTCCACCTGACCGGACTCATCCCTGCATTAGGGCTGTTATCTCTACCTGACCTGACCCACCCTTGTATTTGTGCTTTGTTACCTGGGACTGGTTTCCCAGAATTGCTTTTAAATAAGTTCCCCTGGGGGGGATGGAGGGGGGGGAACGACAGGGTCAATTTAAGTTTTACTGCATAAACAACAAAATGGCTGTTCAACTGAGGTGGGACCGCTCTGGCTAAAGAGGCTCTTACATACATCACAACTTTAAGTTTTAAAATTTGATTTCATGTCAATTTACCCTCTTCCTGGAAAAGCACAGATACTGAGTTGGGTTTTGTTTTGGGTTTTTTTTGGGGGGAGAGGGATTTTTTTTCACTCACTGCACTAAGCAAATGTGTATGCCTGGTCTTCATAGCAATAAAAGAACCCTTGTGAAAACACACTGCTAAATATCTGCACATATTTTGGATTTTTGTGCAATGTCAAAATTCAAATCAACCCGCTGTGGTGTATCTTTCAACTCCCCTCCCCCAACACCCAGTATGCACAGTTTGAAAACTATAGGAATCAAGTATATTATAGGGACAAAGAGACAAAATATTTGATACTAAGACCTACCTTGAAAACTGGCCTATCCTGTTTCCATGACTACATCTGAAAATAACTTGGGAGGGAGGAGTCAAGCATGTTATTTCCTGTAATCCTCTTCTTACCTATTTCACAGATGAGGATTTTGCCCAAGGCCACACACATCCAGTAGCAGGGATTTGAATTCAAGCCAAAAAATGGCTTCAGGCCAAGGCTTGGATTCCTTATACTGCACGGAGAAAGGACCTCACCAGGAAATGAGAAATGACTTTTAGAGTAGTTTCTAGATGACGTTTGGTATGGGGCAGCCTATTTGCATGCAGCTAATAATCTTCACATCCCCGTGGATCAGTCTGTCCCTTGGTTCCAGTAACTGTGACTTCCAGACCCAGGGGTGAGGGTAGAGCTAGCTGCTTTATATTCCACTCACAATTATTCTGACCATTGTTCTAAGCTACAGAACTTTGAGCTGTCAAGATCTACTCCCCAACCTATCATGAATCAAAACTTGTCTCTTCTATTACCAGTTTCCACAGATAGTCATTGACTGCAAAGTTACAGTCAGCTAATGGAAAAGGCCAAAATGTTGGCTCTCAAAAGACTTAATTAACAAAGCGAATCACTGCTTATTACAGTGCCCTTGTGTGTTTATTGCTCCTATTAAAGTTGTGTGTTTCATAAATGAGGGAACCCCATTTTATCATGTCTGACTTTGTATTCCAATGTTTGACTCAGTGTCTGGTGCATAGGATCTACTTCAAAATAGATAATGAATGGGTCAATACAAATGCACAGCTGTAAGAGTGAGTGGGTGGTATGCTGTTTTGATGGAGTTTTAGAATATAAGTGAGGTTTGGTGGGGTGGGGTCCGGAGCCGATGACCAAGAAAGAATTCTTGAGACAGCTTTGGTGCAAAATGGTGGTTTATTAAAGCCCTGGGACTGTGAGGAGTGGTCCATTATATACTTGTAAGTTGGAAGGGGGTCAGGGATAGCATAAGTCTTTAAGGAATTTTGGAAGCAAGGTTTCCAGGACCTTGAGAGGCTAGCTATTGTTGAGAAAAAGGTTGTTTATTACTGGTAATAAAACCTTTGTCAGGAGACCCTTTAGATGTGTTTCAATGGGCCAAATGCTTGGGAATGATTGTCAAGACTATCTTGGAGTGTTTAGAGATAAAGTTTTCAAAAGAATTGTTAAAGTAGACTTCAGGAGCCTGGTAGGGGGTGGGGTCGGTCAGGCTAGGATTGCCCTTTGCCCTTAGCAAATCCTCCAGGTGGAGGTAATTAAGTCCCTAGAGGAATGTCACTCTGCCTTTTCCAAGGGTTTGTCAATTGGTAAGGAAATTTAATAATTTTTCTTCTGCCTCTGTTTCCCACATCAGTTTGATGGGATAATGCAGAGTTCAATGGAGCCCCAGAAGAGGGAAAAAAAATTGATGAATACACATTGAGTTTGACATATCATGAGCCAGAAAAAAGGAAATGTTTGGAAAGTAACTATCCTTTCAAGCATGAGATTCAGGGGAAAGATATGGGAATGGAGGAAGAGAGATTTTACTATAGAATGATAGGGAGTGGGGCGCCTGGGTGGCTCAGTGGGTTAAAGCCTCTGCCTTCAGCTCAGGTCATGATCCCAGGGTCCTGGGATCAAGCCCTGCATCGGGCTCTCTGCACAGCAGGGAGCCTGCTTCCCCTTCTCTCTCTCTCTGCCTGCCTCTCTGCCTGCTTGTGATCTCTATCTGTCAAATAAATAAATTTAAAAAATCTTTAAAAAAAAAAAGAATGGTAGGGAGCATTAGAGGTGAAAAGAGAATATCTCTCCTGATGGATGGGGTCAGGAAAAGTTTGCTAAGAGAGGGCTCTTCAACAAGGACCATGGAAAGACAATGTTAACACTTGCAGATTTTCAAACATACCCATCCCCTTCTACAGGGGATGTCAGTGTCTAGAACAGCATAGTCCAACAGAAATATAATGTAAGCCACATTAAAATGACATCAATCACTTTAAATTTTCTAATAGCCAAATTTTAAAAGATTCAGACCAGTATCACTGATGAATATGGATGCTAAGATTCTCAACAAGATCCTAGCAAACAGGATCCACCAGCACATTAAAAAGATTATCCACCATGACCAGGTGGGGTTCATTCCTGGGCTACAAAGATGGTTCAACATTCACAAATCAATCAATGTGATAGAACAAATTAATAAGAAAAGAGAGAAGAACCACATGGTCCTCTCAATTGATGCAGAAAAAGCATTTGACAAAATCCAGCATCCATTCCTGATTAAAATGCTTCAAAGTATAGGGATAGAGGGAACATTCCTGAACTTCATCAAATCTATCTACGAAAAACCCACAGCAAATATCATCCTCAATGGGAAAAAGCTTGCAGCCTTCCCGCTGAGATCAGGAACACGACAAGGATGCCCACTCTCACCACTCTTGTTCAACATACTATTAGAAGTCCTGGCAACAGCAATCAGACAACAAAGAGAAATAAAAGGTATCCAAATTGGCAATGAAGAAGTCAAACTCTCTCTCTTCGCAGATGACATGATTCTTTATATGGAAAACCAAAAGACTCCACCCCCAAACTACTAGAACTCATACAACAATTCAGCAACGTGGCAGGATACAAAGTCAATGTACAGAAATCAGTGGCTTTCTTATACACTAACAATGAAAATACAGAAAGGGAAATTAGAGAATTGATTCCATTTGCTATAGCACCAAGAACCATAAGATACCTGGGAATAAACCTAACCAAAGAGGTAAAAGATCTGTACTCGAGGAACTACAGAACACTCATGAAAGAAATTGAAGAAGACACAAAAAGATGGAAGACCATTCCATGCTCTTGGATTGGAAGAATAAACATTGTTAAAATGTCTATATTGCCTAGAGCAATCTATTACCCCATTTATATGTATTGTAAGGGCCTATTCAGGCAGAGCAGCCCCACCCAGGTTGAACTGCCATTTTTGCTGAAAAGCTTAAATTGACCTTGCCCGCGCCCCCCCCCCCAGGAACTTATTTAAAAGCAAGTCCGGGAAACCAGTCCTAGGTAACAAAGTCCAAATACAAGGGTGGGTCAGGCCAGGTGGAGGTATTCAATCAGTGGGGACACATACTGTCTCCTAGCTACCAAGGAGTATGGGCCCCCACCCTTTGGGAGCCTTTTGGCGCCAATCCTAAACAAGGTGTGATAGGCTAAATCAAATGTCTACTAGGGTAAATTGTAATTCAATTGGTCGCCTAGCATCACTGTGGAGTTTCCTGTGTGTGCTTGTTACAGTCCCATTGGCCACCTGTGTGTGGCCAGGCCCAACCACATGGCCTTTGCTCTATAAAAGTTAGTCTGGAAAGCAGGGAGGGGTCGTCCTCTCTGGAGGGGTGGCCCCGACCGGTCTGTTTGACAGTCGGTCTGATTCCTGATGCTTGGTGCGAAATAAAGCTTTGCTTGACCTTCGCTTTGTATCAGTCTCACTCCTTTAATCACGGATGTACCCAATTTTGGGGGGACCCAACAGTATTCAAAATATTATCATTTCAATGTGTAATCAATAGGAAAATCATTAATATGGTATTTTAGACTCCTCTTTTCATCCTGAGTCTCAAAAATCTAATATTATACAAATACAGCAAATTTTAATTTGACCAGTCATACTTCAAGTGCTCAATAATCAGCATGTGGTTCCTGGCTACTGTATTGAACAGTGAAGATCTAAAATATATATAAGCCAGTTACTGAAAGAGGTCAAATATGCAATAAAAAACAAATGCTCTTTATTCTTCTGTAGTGATTAATGTAATAGGGGGAAAGAAGAGAAATTGAATATCTCAATGTACCAACATTTTACATATATCATTTCATGTCTCCCCAAAAAACTAATGGAGGTAAATGTCATTATATTACATTTACTGAAGATGGACTAGAGCCTCAAAGAGAGTGAAAATTACCCAAACCACACAACAGTATTTATACATCCAGGACATGAAATCACATCGATGTACTTCCAAATCTTAAGCTCTATTAAAGCATTCAGACTGTAATTGAGAGAAAATCACAAACAACCTAATCAGAGATTATTTGAGCTTGACATCAACTCAAATATTTTTATTCTTTATTTTTATATGAGAGCATTGAAGCCTGAACATGCAATCATCTGAGTCAAGCCCCCCTAAGAAATCATTTCAGATCCATGATTCTTTGAAATACTCATTAAAGCAGGATTCCTAGGACCATTGTGCTCCCCCAAAGCTAATTAAAATTTTAGAGCTGAGTTTTCTTTATTTCTAAAATAAGAATACTCTCTGCCCCACCCACCTTTAGAATTTTTTCAAATAAGGAGCCCCCCCCTAAAGAAAGAGGGATGGAAAAAATTTTCATTGCAACAGGTTTTTATGAAATTTCATAATCAGGAATTGCATTAGTCTGAACTTGTGTTCCTGGACCACATAGTTATTTGTTTGTAGGTTTTGAAAGCCTTTGTCCAATGAGTCATTCTATGGCCTGAGGCAAGTTCAAGAAGCTCAGATGTCTTTGACTTTAGAGATGCATGCAGGAAACTCTGACAAAGAAGGACATTTCAGAAGAGAAATCCACCACTAATAAACTCTCTCTTCTCCTCAGGGCCTATCAGCAAAATGATGGAATAACCAACACTTCCAACATCATGTAAAAACAAACATCTACCCCAAAGACCCAGATATTGATGTGGGCCCACTTTTCCTGGTTGGAGATTTACAACCTGTCAAGGTAGGTTTAGAATTCCCAAGCATATGAGAAATGTTCCTGGAAGTGGTTCCTGGAAACAGCTATGATCTTGTCCAGGAAAAATCAAGTGGGAGGTTCCCACTTCAAGCACATTCTCAGAGCATGTCTCCTTCTTTTAAGTCCAGGACACAGACATGAAATAATGAATCTGGGGTTGTATGAATAGAGAGAGATGTAGAGCATGTGATTCTATGACCTTGAAAGACATCCAGCCAACCTCCTACAACAGGAAAAATGATAACTCATCACCCTGCTTGAGCAATCCTGGTGACAGACAGATACCTGCCCAAAGGCCATCATTACCTCTGAGGAGACACAAGATAATGTTAGATAATGAAACCAGGTGACTAAGGTTGACAATGATTCTCCAAAGTTTCATGAGGATATAGAGACATTCGTTCAGAGAAAACATGTTGGTACATTCAGTAAGCATTAAATCACAAATACCTGAATAACTAGATATCTCAACTAATTCTACCTCAGTTAGAAAAGGCTATGCTGGTATTTTTAGTTTGTATTTATTTGGTTCATTTATACATGAACAGCCCAAATGTTTTGTAAGACACTGAGAGATCTCACCACTAATTTGGACTTCTTAAACAAGGAAAAGGAGTGGAAAAGTCAATTCCAGCACTTCTCAGTTGCTGGTTTTTTGTGGGTTTTTTTTTCCCTTAACCTCAACTTAAAATCATCATGTGAAGGACTTCTACCAAAATTTTTAGGAAAAAGTCTTACCTCAAAAAAAAAAAAAAGGTACAAGAATAATCAAAGAAATCATTTCCCTCCAAGGGAAATGATACATCCTGAGAGTCAGGTACTTAGAAAGAGGCTGCTATTTCTTAAAAGAACTTAGGAGTTTTATTAAAAATAAAAGAGTATAGCTCTGTCAGTTGCTGCCTGCACTTGGCACTAACTAAAGAAAAACCGTGCAACTTTTTGAAAGTAAGTTTTCCCAGCTTCGGAAGACCCAACCTTCTCCAGGTGAATTAAGACCAGACTTTTGACTAGATTTTTTTAAAAAAAGGCTCTGGCTGTGATTATGAATCAGTTGCTTTTGACAATGGCTACAACCAACCTGGACTTCTGTGATGGTTTTGGACTCCCATACTCATCATCAAAAATGTGACACTTATTTCTCCTTTTTTTTTTTAATTGTGTTATGTTAGTCACCATAAAGCACATCATTAGTTTTCTGACACTGATTTCTCTAATCATTCCCACAGAGCAAGGATTTGTCTTACTGAATTTTATGAAGCAGGATGACCCTCTCCAGAAGTACCTTCTTTAGGACTATATGTTCAATACACATGCTACCTCTTTACAAATGATGGAGCTCACCACTCCAAGATTTACAGCTGCTCTTGGGACATGTCCCTAGACCTTATAGTTCTATGTGATATAATTTCAAAGCTACTGCCTAAGGCATTGCTTAAAATTATTTAAGCTCTAAAATTCAGTTGTCTTACATAAATAATGGTTCTGAAGAGCTCTGAACTTTCCCTTCCTTCTCATTTTATTGCCAAACTTTCTAAGTATGTTCATGTTCTGAAAAACATAGAGCCCTCCTTTGGAGTAATACTCAAAATCAGTCTCCATCTAGGTGTGCCATCTCCCAGGAATTTTCCACCTGCTCTTTTTTCCACGTTTCCCATTACTTAAATATCTGGAGGCTTGGGAGTAACTGCAAATAGCTCTTATAACATTATCACCATGATATTTTTTATCTATGACAGTAGAGAAGCAAGAGTCAACCCTGCTATCCAAATACAAAAAAAAAAAAAGTTTATATGTAGGATGGAAGCTATCAACAGAAAGGGGGAGAGAAATCAAATGTTGCCCATAGTGTTGTGACCAAGTGAACTATAGAAAAAAATACAGAGATGTAAATTTTCATTCATTCATTCATTCATTCATTCTTTCAACTAAAGATGTATTGTATGTTTACTAGGTATTGGAGACATAACCATTACCTCTACACCTCCCTTCAGGGTATTTGCTGTCCTTGTGTGCTGAGCACAAGCTAAATTAAGGAGACTACTAGAAAATGAATAAAATTCCCAGTATTAAGATTATATGTAGGGGGGCACCTGGGTGGCTCAGTGGGTTAAAGCCTCTGCCTTCAGCTCAGGTCATGATCTCAGGGTCCTGGGATCGAGTCCTGCATCGGGCTCTCTGCTCAGTGGGGAGCCTGCTTCCTCCTCTCTCTCTCTCTGCCTGCTTCTCTGCCTACATGTGATCTCTCTCTGTCGAATAAATAAATAAAATCTTTTTTAAAAAATTGTATGTAGAGACACCTGTGTAGCTCACTCAGTTAAGCATCTGACTCTTGATTTTGGATCGTGATCTCAGAGTTGTGAGATCAAGCCCCACTTCAGGCTCTTCAGTGGGCATGGTCCCTGATTAAGATTTTCCCTCTTCCTCTCATTACCCCCACCCCCCCAAAAAAGATATACATAATATCATTATGCTTTAGAAATAGTAAATTACAGTTTTAAATCCATGATGAGAACATAAAGGAGGAAAGATGGGACAGATAAGAGGTGCCATGCCTATATCTTTTATCACATGACCACTTGATAAATATCTGTTGGATGAATGGATGGAGATGGAGACTGGCTTCAGGCAGAATTCTAAACACCACAGTTAAGATGAGCTAGGAAAATTCATCAGAAATATTCCTTCTGATCACCACTCCACTCCATATAAGGACAAAAAGTTTCAAAATGACTTCCTTAGGAAATTTTTTAACATGAATAGTTGTGGGTTTTTTTATTAACATATGATGAATTATCTGTTTCAGGGGTACAGGTCTGTGATTCATCAGTCTTACACAATTCACAGCACTTGCCATAGCACATACCCTCCCCCATATCCATCGCCTGGAAATTTTTGTTAATCACAATCCCCATAGTCAAATGCAAGAATTGCCCACATTTAATTAAAGCAAAAAGTTGCCTCAATATTTCCTCTTATTACAGTTCTGGTTTTTCTAGTACTTTAAGTTTGATAGCCAAAAAACTCAGACCAGATGGTTCTTTCTACAGAGATTTTAGACACACACACACACACACACACAGGGCATTGTCCTTGAGTGTAATGACCAGAAGTCTTGTCTCTTATTTTAGTTTTATTCTCTCTCCATTCAGTATGGCAAGAAGAAAATCAAATTCATTGACTATGAAAAGCAGCACCTGTATTTCTACATGGGCGAGTTTCCTTGAAGCCACTTTCTTTACCATCCCATCAAGCCAAGCCAGACAGCTTGACTGTTGCACTCTCACAGACAAGCCCGTGTCTTCTTATGACTGGGAAGAGCAACATGTCTTATCTCAGGCTTCCTGGGGCAAAACTCTGAAAAGGAAAATGGAAAAGCAAAGACATTTTTTATGTGCATCTCATGAGATGCTTCAAGAGAGATGGAAGTCAGGATGCCAATCAAGAGATCTTGCATCTGGTACTCTCATCCTTGAAAGACTAAACACCTTTAAAGAAGAAAAGAATAGTGGTATTTGGATAGGGAAGAAAAAGAGATAGGAAAAGAATGCCAAAGGATTGACAGAGTGCAGCCAGAAAATATAGAGTCTCAGGAATAAAAGGCACCTGTTAAACTTCTGTGTAAAAAAGAGATGGTTATTCCCACGGCCTACTTACAGCTATAGGAGATATTTTGGTGGACAGAGACATGTAGATATATGTCAGTATCTATTTTACTTTTAAGGTAGTACTTAAAATGGCCCAAGCAGCAAAATTTATTCATATTCTACTACAAACAGCCTAAAATTAGTATGCTCATTTTTTTTACAGAAAGCCAATATTTGAAACAATCAACTGTAAAGATGCTTAAAACCTTCCATCATTCAAAGTATATTTTGGAAGATAAAGGGTTTTTAATTTCTAAGCTAGTGTCGTCCACATCAAAAAGCATTAAAGAAAAGCATAACTGTGAAGACATAGTACTTTGTCCAGTTTCTCAGTGGAGCACGGTTGGCATGTCTATTCAACTTTTGAAGCTCACTAATCCTGCAAATGTTTGAACTCCCACTTCATAAACACAAGTCACTGGAAATCCTTTATGACAGTTGCACCCAATATAAGTGAATATCACAGGTACATACAAATATATATATATACATATATATATTATATATGTATATATATATGTATATACACACATACATATATATGTATATATGCATATATATATTATTAGATATCAATGTGGATTTAGGCTTGAAAGACAATAGGATAACTAAATAATTCTGATACTGATAAAAAAATATCATAAGGAAAATGCTTTGGATTTTTTCTGTTAGTTTTTTTTAAGTCTCAGAGTTAGAATTTAGTGAATCATCATTTGCATATAAGACCCAATTCTTATTACATCAAGTACCTTCCTTAATGCCCATCACCCAAATATCCCTTCCACCCACCACCTCCCTCTAGCAATCTTCAGTTTGTTTCCTAAAGTTCAGTGTCACTTCTGGTTTGCTTCCCTCCCAGTTTTCATCTTATGTATTTTTTCTTCCCTTCCCCTATGTTCATCTGTTTTGTTTCTTCAATTCTACATATGAATGAAATCATACAGTAGTTGTCTTTCTCTGATTGACTTATTTAACTTAGCACAATACCTCTAGTTCCACTCATGTCATTGTAATTGCAGGAGTTCATTCTTTTTTTTTAATCATTTTTTAATTTATTTTCAGCATAACAGTATTCATTGTTTTTGTACCACACCCAGTGCTCCATGCAATCCGTGCCCTCTCTAATACCCACCACCTGGTTCCCCCAACCTCCCACCCCCCCCCACCTCTTCAAACCCTTCAGATTGTTTTTCAGAGTCCATAGTCTCTCATTGTTCACCTCCCCTTCCAATTTCCCCCAACTCCCTTCTCCTAATTCCCCATGTCCTCCATGCTATTTGTTATGCTCCACAAATAAGTGAAACCATATGATAATTGATTCTCTCTGCTTGACTTATTTCACTCAGCATCATCTCTTCCAGTCCCGTCCATGTTGCTACACAAGTTGGGTATTCATCCTTTCTGATGGAGGCATCATACTCCAGAGTGTATATGGACCACATCTTCCTTATCCATTTGTCCGTTGAAGGGCATCTTGGTTCTTTCCACAGTTTGGTGACCGTGGCCATTGCTGTTATAAACATTGGGGTACAGATGGCCCTTCTTTTCACTACATCTGTATCTTTGGGGTAAATACCCAGTAGTGCAATGGCAGGGTCATAGGGAAGTTCTATTTTTCATTTCTTGAGGAATCTCCACACTGTTCTCCAAAGAGGCTGCACCAACTTGCATTCCCACCAACAGTGTAAGAGGGTTCCCCTTTCTGCACATCCCCTCCAACACATGTTGTTTCCTGTCTTGCTAATTTTGGCCATTCTAACTGGTGTAAGGTGATATCTCAATGTGGTTTTAATTTGAATCTCCCTGATGGCTAGTGATGATGAACATTTTTTCATGTGTCTGATAGCCATTTGTATGTCTTCATTGGAGAAGTGTCTGTTCATATCTTCTGCCCATTTTTTGATATGATTGTCTGTTTTGTGTGTGTTGAGTTTCAGGAGTTCTTTATAGATCCTGGATATCAATCTTTTGTCTGTACTGTCATTTGCAAATATCTTCTCCCATTCCATGGGTTGCCTCTTTGTTTTCTTGACTGTTTCCTTTGCTGTGCAGAAGCTTTTGATCTTGATGAAGTCCCAAAAGTTTATTTTGGCTTTTGTTTCCTTTGCCTTTGGAGACATATCTTGAAAGAAGTTGCTGTGGCTGATATCGAAGAGGTTACTGCCTATGTTCTCCTCTAGGATTCTGATGGATTCCTGTCTCACGTTGAGGTCTTTTATCCATTTTGAGTTTATCTTTGTGTACAGTGTAAGAGAATGGTCGAGTTTCATTCTTCTACATATAGCTGCCCAGTTTTCCCAGCACCATTTATTGAAGAGACTGTCTTTTTTCCACTGTATATTTTTTCCTGTTCTGTCGAAGATTAACTGACCATAGAGTTGAGCATCCACGGAGCAGCTCCTTTTACATTAAAGTCTCACCTACTGATTATTTTGTTTGTCTCTCCTGCAGGGCATTGAAGAAACCTGCAGCCCTCTGGAGGGATGCTTACTACGAAACAAGAAGAAGAGCATCAACCTTAATACACATGTAGGGGCATCTCTGAAGGAGGTTAATGAATGTACAAGAGATCTTTCCTGCTTACCGCTGGTGCCTCTGGCATAACTGAGGGTGCCAGGAGAGTGAATTCCAAGGATACATGATAACCCCTTCCCTGAAGGTTTTCTCTGCAAATGCAAAGCAATGGAAACACAAGGTGGTTAAGGTGACAAAAGGGAAATGGGAGTAAAATTCTTTTATTTCTTCAATAGAATCTTGAACTTAGTCCTACCAATTGGATCATTTCCATCATTGGGGCATAAGCAAAAGAACCAGAGAAAATTTTACTGATGAGGTGGGTATAGGAAGAAATGGGCCAAAGGAGAGACCTCTGATGGGCACTTCAGGAAACACTTCAGTTGTTCTAGAAGAGAATGGTGTATTTAGGAAATTTCTTCCAGAATACAAATCTTTGCTTATTCCTTACTTAAATGTGTGAGCCTCTTTTTCTTTTTTTTAAGATTTTATTTATTTATTTGACAGACAGAGATCACAAGTAGGCAGAGAGGCAGGCAGAGAGAGAAGGGGAAACTGGCTTCCCACTGAGCGGAGAGCCTGATGCGGGGCTCAATCCCAGGACCCTGAGATCATGACCTGAACTGAAGGCAGAGGCTTTAACCCACTGAGCCACTCAGGTGACCCAGAGCCTCTTTTTCTTTAAAAAATAAGTCTAATTAATGTTAAAGCCTCTTAAATGTTTTAATCTTCACTTTGGTTTTTTCATTATTGTACCTACATAGGTGTAATTGTTATGTATATAAATTTTGCTTCTAAATTATAAGATCTCTTAAAGGAGTTCCCTACATCAAGGCCCAATAGCCATTGATTAAGGAGGTTAAGATTCCATGTTTTAAAATTATTGGTCTTCTGCTAAAGTATAAACTGTCCCTGATCATTTGATTGATTTATCTAATCCCTACCCACCAGAGAAGAATTACTACACCTTGTTATTAGGTAACCCTGATGAAGAAAAGAGATTTGTTTTGTGTACTGTAGACATCAGGCTGTGTCAAAGCATTTTTCAAGCTGAGCATTGAATTAAGCACATATTAGGACAAGAAAGTTTCAATGCTAGAAGGATTAGGGTAGGGAACACTCTCAGCACCATACTGATGTCGAGCATCTGGGCTTTTGCTCATTCATTCGTGGGGTCATGTTAGAGATGACCCTAGCTGTGGGGAGGGAAAACAAAAAGCACACATTTCCACCTGAAGCTCCAAGCAAGTCAGCATTATGGGTTATCTGTTGTCTGAAATGCTACCAGTAAGCATTTCATTCCCCTTCTTCAAACCCTATAAAATACTCTTTTTCTTTGTTTCTTAATTAAGTCCCTGGGTTCCAGAGCAAAGATCCTAAAGCAGAAGGAAGTGTGATGACTTGAAAGAAGCCCCTGGTGCTAAAACATTAGGAGCAGAAGCCAGAGTGGTACAAGAAGGACAATGAAGAACAATATATGAGGTTACTCAAAGGTCCAGAGGAATTATTCATGTATGTCAAAGCTCAGAAAGCAAGTACTACTCAGGAGGAAGAAACATTGAGATGCTAATGACAACAAACAGGGAAGTTGTACAGAGAATAGAAAGGAAGAAAGGCTTTGTTGAATTCATGATTCTTTATGGTATAAGCCCTGAATTGATGTGGCAAGAATCCACATTGCACATGCTAGTGAATCTACACATGATTTCTCCTGCCTGAAGTCAGGGTTGTAAGTGGTTCTGGGGTACAGTGGTTGGTTTTCTCTGCTGTATCTGGCCCAACCCCCGGAGATGCTCCAGCACTGTTTCTTCTCCTTGTCTCTTGAAATAGCAACCAGACCGCTTTCTGAACAGACTCACTACCTCAAAGACATCCCTCCATCAATGTTGAAACTAGCTCACTTGGCAGTTGCCCAAATGAAGTTGGTTACTATGGGACTGAACAAATCTAGGAGATTGAGACACATTATCTAGGGGAAACACGTGAAATCAGTTCAAGAAATTTGCTAAAGAATACAAATTTATGATGGAGTTAATTTTAACCTGCTTTGTGGATCTTATCTCAGTGTAACAGTCATTTTCTTGAACAAACTATCTCAACTGATTTCTCTCCCTCACCCTGTACTGACTGGTATTTTTACTTGGGGAGGCATTTTATTACTTCTTTTATTTTATTACTTCTACAATAAGCCTCCTAGAGAATGAGAACCAAGCCCTATAATGTTCACATCTTCCCAGACCACTGAGCACTGAGTTAGAATCTAGATGGTCAGTACTCAGGGCATTTTATTGTTGTTCTCCAGAGTGTAGGGCTCTACTCTATGGCCACATAAATGAAGGTGGACCAGACTTCTGTCTCTTTAAACTAAATGACTCCTGAAAGTGTTCCTGGGAGGAGCAATCAGTTGAACAGCCAACTCTCAGTTTAGGCTGAGGTCATGATCTCAGGGTCCTGAGATTGAGTCCTGCAACAAGCTTCACACTCTCACCCTCTGCCCCTAACCCCTCTTGCTCTCTCTCTCTCTCTCTCTCTCTCTCAAAAAAATAAAAAAATATAATAGGAGGAGGGAAAATGACAGAAGATTAGGGGACCCACATTTCATCTGGTCCCTTGAATTCAGCTAGATATCTATCAAATCATTCTGAACACCTGTGAATTCAATCTGTGATCTAAGGAAAACATGCCGCAATTCTATAAATAGAAAAATGACCACTTTTTGCAAGGTAGGAGATACAGAGACATGAATCTGAAGGGATATATTGGAAGGTAAACCTCAAGGGAGAAGGAACCTCCATAAGCCAGCCCTGGAAAGTGATACAGCAGCAAAGTACAAAATCAGAACTTTAAAATCTGTTCTACTGAGGGTGTCCTTATCTAAAAGGTGCTCAGGTCGCAAAGTGGGGCAGAATACCAGGTGGGATAGTGTGGTGGGGATCTCAGGATTCCCAGGGTCACAGAAAGGACAGGGGTGCCTGAGTGCAGCAGAGCTCCCAAGCATTGGTGCAGGGAAGCCAGCTACAGTTAGCAAGCCCTGGAATGGCCTCTCACTCAGGTGTTGCCATAAACCATGAATGGCTCTCTAAGCAGGGGCCCAGCAAGAAACAACCATTATGAGATGTGGTAACTGCTCCCCAAGCAGGGGCACAGGAAGTGGCTGGGCTGTGGTGAGACCCCACTGCCATTCCCTGGGAGGACTGGTGTGGGTGTGCACCAAAGGAGTCTACAGAGTTTGGCACACACAAAAGAGATTGACTGCTTTTCCCTGAGGGAGCACTGAAGAATAAGAGCAGAGATCATTCAGCTCCAGGATTGGAGAGCAGGGCCCTGTTATTTTTACTTTTTCTTTTTTGAAAGATTTTATTTATTTATTTTTAAAGATTTTATTCATTTAAGAGAGAACAAGAGTGAAAGAAATCACAGAGGGAGAGGGAGAAGCAGGATCCCCATTGAGCAGGGAGCCTAACATGGGGTTTAATCCCAGGACCCCAAGATCACAATCTGAGCCAAAGGCAGACACTCAACCAACTGAGCCCCCAGGTGCTCCCATTTTTACTTTTATCTTCATCCTGTAAACCAGTGGGGAAATGTTTCAGGGAACAAAAGCCACATAGAGCTACCCCAAGCAGCTTACACTGAGCCCCGCCTCCTGGCAAAGGGTGGTGAAACTCCACCAAGGCAAAGACACCTGAGAATCAGTACAACAGGCTCCTCCCCCAGAAGACCCCAGGATCTCAGGCAAATACCAACTCTAGGGAACACACAGAACTGAAAAACTCCTGTGCTAGGGAAAATAATATATAGAATTTGAGGCTTTTTTCTCATGAGATTTTACTCTTTCAGTTTTAAATTTTCTGCTTCTGTTTCTGTTTTCTTCTTTTTCCATTTCAACTAATTTCTTATTTTACCAACTCTTTGTTTTTAGGTCTTTTTTTTTAATTTTCATTTTTACATTTACATTTTATAGATACATTCTTCATTTTTGGCTTTCTATCACGGTACTCAATTTTATTTTTGTGTATATATATATATATATATATATATATATCTTTTTTCTTTCTTTATAATTTTGGAGCTTAATGTCTTCTAACAAACGTACCAAAATACACCCAGGACCAAGTGGATCACCCTGTTTTGTCCACCTGGGAGATTATATTTTCTCTTTTTTCCCTTTTCTTTTTTTTCTTTTCTTTTTTGGTTTCTGACCTCTTCAGATTTCTCTAGTGTGTATTTTGTTAGGGTTGTGGTTGATACTTTCCTTTTTTAAGATATTATTTATTTATTTATTTGACAGACAGAGATCAGAAGTAGGCAGAAAGGCAGGCAGAGAGAGGAAGGAAAGCAGGCTACCTTTTGAGCAGAGAGCCTGATGCGGGGCTTGATCCCAGGACCCTGGGATCATGACCTGAGCCAAAGGCAGAGGCTTTTAACCCACTGAGACACCCAGCCACCCCGTGGTTGATACTTTTTATTTTGTTCTCGCATCATCTATTCTTCTTTGAACAAAATGACTAAAAGGAGAAAGTCACAACAAAAGAAAGAACCAGAAGTAATACTTTCCTGCCATAGACCTAATCAATATAGACATAAGTAAAATATAAGATCTAGAATAGGTCTTATTATATATAATATATAAATGCAGAATAATGATTATAATGTTACTAGCTGAGCTTCAGGGATAAAAAAGGATAAAAGACACTAGAGAATCTCAGTGCAGAAATAAAATCTAATCAGGCTAAAATTAAAAATGCTTTAACTGAGATGAAATCCAAAATGGATGCTTTAACAACAAGGATAAATGAGGCAGAAGAGAGTCCACAATTTAGAACACACAAGGATGGAAAGAAAGGAAGCCAAAGAAAAAGAGAGAAAAAACAATTAATACCAAGGGGGAGGCTTTGAGAAATCAGCAATACCATAAAGCAAAATATATTTAAATTATTGCGGTCGCCTAGGAAGGAAAAAAAAAAGAGCGGGACAGAAGGTATATTTGAGCAAATCATAACTGAGAACTGGGGAAGGAAACAGTCATTCAAGTCCAAGAGACACAAATAACCCCCCTCAAAAATCAATAAAAATAGATCAACACCACAGCATATAATAGTGAAGCTTGCAAATTTCACAGATAAAGAGAAAATCCTGAAAGCAGCTCAAGACAAGAGGTTCTTAATATACAAGGGCAGATACATTAGACTGGCAACCAGACCTATCCACAGAGACCTGGTAGGCCAGAAAGTGCTGGCATGACATATTCAGAGTATTAAATGAGAAAAATTGCAACCAACAAAACTTTATCAATCAAGGCCATCATTCAGAATGGAAGGAAAGATAAAGCACTTCCAGGAGAAACAGAAACTAAAAGAATTTGAGATCACTAAACCAGCCCTGCAAGAAATATTAACATGGATCCTGTAAGCAAAGAGACACACAAGGGATATTACAATGGCACCAATCATATCTTTCAATAGTTACTCTGAATGTAAATGGGCTAAATGTTACAATCAGAAGACACAGGGTAATATATTGAACAAAAAAGCAAAACCAGGAGAGGAGTCAAGATGGTGGAGAAGTAGCAGGCTGACTACTTCAGGTAGCAGGAGATCAGCTAGACAGCTTATCTAAAGATTGCAGACACCTACAAATCCAATGGGAGATCGAAGAGAAGAAGAACAGAAATTCTAGAAACAGAAAATCAACCACTTTCTGAAAGGTAGGACTGGTGGAGAAGTGAATCCAAAGCGACAGGAAGATAGACCTTGCGGGGAGGGGCCGGCTCCCGGCAAGCGGCGGAACAACGGAGCACAAAATCAGGACTTTTAAAAGTCTGTTCCTCTGAGGAACATCGCTCCAGAGGCTTAACCGGGGTGAAGCCCATGTGGGGTCAGCGTAGCCTCAGGTCCGGCAGGGTCACAGAAGGATCGGGGGTGTCTGAGTGTCGCAGAGCTTACAGGTATTAGAACAGGGAAGCCGGCTACAGAGACAGAGCCAAGGAGTGAGCTCTCAGCTCGGGGTTACCTTGAACCGGTCGCAGGCTCAGTCAGCTCGGAGTGCGGCCAGAGGCCAGGGTGACGGGAGTAATTGGGCGCTGTTCTCTGAGGGCGCACTGAGGAGTGGGGCCCTGGGCTCTCGGCTCCTCAGGGCCAGAAACTGGGAGGCCGTCATCTTCATTCCCGTCCTCCAGAACTCTACGGAAATCGCTCAGGGAACAAAAGCTCCCCAAAGCAAACCCAAGCGGATTACTCAGCCCCGCCCCGGGTAAGGGCGGTGCAACTCCGCCTGGGGCAAAGACACTTGAGAATCACTACAACAGGCCCCTCCCCCAGAAGATCAACAAGAAACCCAGCCAGGACCAAGTTCACCTACCAAGGAGTGCAGTTTCAATACCAAGGAGAGCAGCGGAATTCCAGAGGAGGATTCTTTAGCCTTGCAGTTAATTTAATTTTTTTTCTTTTTCAATTTTTTTTCTCGTCTTCTGCCAAATTTTTTTAAATTTGACCCTTTTCTTTTTTAACGTTTTTTAACTAGTTTATCTAATATATATATTTTTTCTTTTTTATGTTTTTTCTTTATTCATTTTCTTTTTTTAATTGTTTCTTTCTTGTTTTTTTTTTCTTCTGAACCTCTTTTTATCCCCTTTCTCCCCCCTCACAATTTGGGATCTCTTCTGATTTGGTTAAAGTATATTTTCCTGGGGTTGTTGCCACCCTTTTAGTATTTTACTTGCTCCTTCATATACTCTTATCTGGACAAAATGACAAGGCAGAAAAATTCACCACATAA